>NW_026942891.1:0-300000 GCF_024139115.2 Armigeres subalbatus | reverse complement strand
GGTGATGCAGTAGAAGGTTTTGGTACAGTAGATCAAATTCGACGTCCATCGCGATCAACGAATTGATTCAACAGTTCTCAACTTTGAAAAACAATCTTCGTTTGGAGGACGAAGAAAAATTAAACAGTACACTGTTTTCACTCCTCCTGTGAGGGGAAGGGGGTGGTAATGTGAAAAAAAACTAATTTTAGCTGGGCGCCAAATTGTTACCCGCTAGCTACTGTCCGAAGCTAGGGAGGGGAGACAATTACAGGGTCGTTTACCTTAGTAATCACACACCACAGACGCTCACGGTACTACTCACCAGTAGCAGGAGCTACACACGCACGTGTGTCGCGCGGCACGTACCCACCTGTGTTACACGATCGAAAACCTGCCAAACAGTGTCGCACCTCGGAGACTCAAAAGCTGCTAGAGGAGAAATTTTACAACCGAAACACCGTAGGCGAGGCTTGACGACTCCGAATTGAGCCCGGAAAAACGATGAAAGGCCAAAACGGTGGAGAAACCTAAAGGGCTGCGTAATCTTAATAAATTTGCTACCTACACGGCAATATGTTTTACATGCTTATTTATTAAACCTTAATATTTGTCGTTGTGACGTCATAGGGTTTTGGAATGGGTACTTGCGGTTTATGGTGTCGGGCTGGTGTTTAAGCGGCGTAGGTAACTGCTAAGGCTTGCTGACGATGGTTGTTGCTGGCGAGCGACATGCAGAAGGCTCTCGATGATTCTGCATATTCGCCGATGGCTTTTGTCCACGACGTTCTCAGGTATCCCACCGCGAGCACAGATGATGGCTGGTGCACTGGACGATCGCCGGAAGTGTCGGCCTGTTCCCGAGATTTTCTTGGTCGAATCCCACCGTGAATGCTTTGGACGGACCTGCTACAAGTCGAACGACTGCTGACCTGGCGGGCGGGCTTTGGTCGGTCGATGGTTTTGGTCGAACGGTGCTTTGGTCTTGCAGGGCGATGGTTTGGTCGAACGGTGCTTGGCGACGAGGAACGAAGTGGCTTTGGTCGAACGGTGCGTTGGTCATGCAGGGTGGTGGCTTTGGTTGGACGATGGCTTTGGTTGAACGGTGCTTGGCGACGAGGAACGAAGTGGCTTTGGTCGAACGATGGCTGTGGTCGTACGGTGCGTTGGTCATGCAGGGTGGTGGCTTTGGTCGGACGATGGCCTTGGTCATGCAGGACGATGATTTTGGTCGAACGGAGCTTTGGTCGGTCGAAGAACGAAGTGGCTGGTCACTGCAGTAATGGCGTCGTGGCCGGGCCCATGCGTGGCTGTATTGATCCCTGGACAATGGATCGAGACGATAATGGGTATCGCCCTATGCACAATGGCGAGATGGCTCGAACAATAGTTGTTCGGCCACGTGCGAGGCGATCTCGCGTCCAATTGCCCGTATATACTTTTGTTCGGCACCGTCTGGCCCTGGGAACTGAAGCACGTCTGCTCTGTGGAAGAAAACACGCCACCTCCGGCACCGCCAAAAGGGCACAAAAAGAAAAAAGGCCCACAATATGGACCTGACCCAATCTTTAACACCTTGTGACGCCACGCTTAACAATAATCACCAACAATAGTACCATTCAATAGTAGTTTTACCTTTTTCCTTGTTTCACACACGCACACACTTCTTTTCAGCTGCCCTACTTCACAATAGCCACTATTGCCGACTCACTGCCCTAATGCCGTATCTATTAAAGAGTACACTTATTTTAGAATTCTACACCTAGTAATAATCAACAAGAACTTACAATTAATATTATAAAACCGACGCGCACTACTACTCCGACAGGAGTTTCGGACAGAATAATCCTCCTCAAGACGATAGCTGAGTTTATAAGTATGATTGGTAGCGACAGAACACGAAAAGTTACATATAGTGTATTCTGTATGGGCCGATGAAAGAAATACGGTGAGCTTTTTATGTTTTGCTCATGCTCAAACCGCTCTAAATGAATATTACCCATGCAGCATGTATGGTGTTGTGATTTTGCGGTACTCACAGTATTCACCACTTATATTAGTGAGATTGTTTGTCTCGCTAATGTAAGATGGATAAATTACACGGTGGGCTTAGTGGACGGGAAAATACCGCTTGCGGAGGAGCCGCAAATAACATTTGTAGCCGCAGGTTACAAATGAAAGCTCAGTTCACGACCCCGTACTCACCCCAACAAAACGGGGTTGCCGAGCGGAAAAATAGGTCGCTGCAGGAGATGGCTATTTGCTTGCTGGCGGATGCGAACATGACGAAACTCTACTGGGGTGAAGCAGTGATGACAGCAGCGTACCTGCAGAACCGACTACCATCAAGAGTCATCGTAGGAACACCTTATGAACTATGGACGGGGCGAAAGTCAGACATCGGTCACTTCCGTGTATTCGGTTGTGAAGCCTACGTGCATATTCCGGATGTGAAGCGGGCTAAGCTGGACCAAAAGGCGATAAAATTACGTTTCGTCGGATACAGTGAGGATCATAAGGGATACCGTTTTCTGGATCAGTCTACAAACCGGATAACCATTAGCCGAGATGCTCGGTTTATCGAACACAATGATGGCTCGGAACAGCAGCAGTTTGACGGAATAAGTGTGAGTTCGGAACAGGAGATCGATATTCCGTGCAAGCCAATGGAGTCGAGGCAAGATCTTTGCAGTGAGAGCAGCTTCGAAGGTTGGGACGATGCGATGGATGGGTCAGGAGAGGAGTCTTTTCACGGATTTGATTCGGATGAACCAGAAAGAGGAAATATGGACGACAATGTGGATCATGAACGACATCGTGAAAATCGAAAATCGCGAGGCGTGCTACCGAGCCGGTTTGATGATTTTGTCTTTCACTTCTCTTACATAAATAGTGGATGGAACAGAAAGAAAAACATCAAGTTTTGATACATAATATTTGGAAGATTTTGTACCAAATAAATTTGGATGCACTGGCGACCACCTCGTCAGAGCAACCGACTAAAAAACAACAAGGCAGTTTCAATTGAGTTGTCACATCCTATCCTAGGATTACACTAATACAGATGAAAACAGTGACCAGTTAGTTGATGCTACAAGGTATCGCAGTCTAATTGGCGGTCTATTATATATAGCAGTCAACGCGAGACCGGATATTGCAGCTAGTATCTCCATTCTTGGAAGGTGTGTGTGCCGACCAACAGAACGAAACTGGAAAGCTGCAAAGCGCGTCGTGAGGTACCTAAAAGGAACCAAACACTACAAACTTGAATTTGGACCAGGAGACGGATGGAACATTATTGGCTTCTCAGACGCAGACTGGGCCGGCGATCAAAGCAGCCGACGATCGACAACTGGCTTTATCTTCTTCTATGGATCTGGACCTATTTCCTGGGTCAGTCGACGTCAATCATGTGTGAGTTTATCCTCAATGGAAGCCGAATACATAGCGCTGAGCGAGGCGTCCCAAGAGCTAATTTGGCTGCGAAGGTTGTTTGAAGAGGTCGGCGAAGATACTAGCAAGGCTACGACAGTGTTTGAGGACAACCAAAGTTGTCTCAGTTTTGTGAAAGCGGAGCGTACCACTAAACGGTCAAAACATATTGACACCAGGATGCACTTCGTAAAGGACCTCTGTGACCAAGGAGACTTGAAGCTCGTATACTGCCCGACAGGCGAAATGATAGCGGATGCGCTCACTAAGCCTCTGGGCGCCGTTCGTTTTCGGGAGATGCTGGAGCGAATGAGCCTCTTCCATGGATGATAGGTGCTCATTGAGGAGGAGTGTGGGAGTAGACACTGACCACCTTCTGTCTGGCTTGGTATAAGCGTGTATTCCATACTGATGATGACACTACTACATATAACAGCTACGAACTGACGATGCATTTCGTCACTACACACAGAAAACAAATATGGTTTAACAGAATGTTTTGTACTTTCTATTTGAAAAGTGTAAAAAATTTCTTAAATCAAAAGTTTAAATACTCCATGCAAAAGTGAAATAGGGGAAAATACCTATTCTTGGCAGTCTAAGACATTCGCCAAATTGAATGATAAAAATAATGAATAATTACACTAAAACACAGGTATAGTTCAACTGGTATACATTCGTATGCTCTTCCTTTGATGATTGGTGTTCACTTAATATAATATCTTTTACCACAAACTTAGTAAATTTAATATAAAGTAACAGGTCAACGTTTCTTCTATTGGCATAGCAATTTCTATTATCAGAACTAGACATGGAAGTAGAAAACTAGTAATGTATTGGTGCCAAATGCTGGTTGTTTATATCCTCTAGTAGTAAAATTCATTCATAATAATCGGCCGCACGCTCATCTCGCTTCACTCAATTTTGGAAGAAATTTTATTAATTATCAAAACTGGCTTAAAACAAAACATGAATTTTAGCCTTGGCATCAATTTTATGTCACGTGGAAGATAGGCAAAAACATTTAAACACATTGTAAAACAAATTTTACCCCTTATGCGGCCAACAAAAAACAGACGTGAATGGCAGATAGGGTACCCGTGTACCCAGATATTGACAATTTCATAACTTTTACCATTTTTAACCTATTTGAATAATGTTGGCCATTTCGGAGAAGGGAACTTACATACTTTTCGTCCGCTGCCAAGATTTACATCTTTTGTCTTTTGTAATGCCTTAGAGTCTTCACCAGTACTGGAAAAGGTCGTGATCCTCATAAGACAGAGAGCAAAGTGCCTTTTTCTATTTCAGGCGACCAAATGAAAGAATCGTGGGTTCTTAGATCAATTTGACATGAAAGGCAGTCATGAAAGGATGTTGTGCTTCATTTTAAAATTAAAATTTCTAAGTTATTGTGATAGATATATGCGAAAAATAGTGACTAGTCAATAAATTAATCATATTCCTTTAATTCACCGAGTTGAAAGTGGGAATAAACACAAAAATAAAGCAGATATTGCACACTTTCATGCCCTGTCACGGGACAAATATTTTTTGAGATTTTCGTAGCATGCCATTCATCAATCGCGTTTCTATAGATATTGAAAGGGGCAGATATGTAAACATCGCGTGACATCTCTCATTGAAAATGAGAAATTACAGTACTGGTCTTCACGCGTAAGCAAAAGTCTATCAACCAATTTCAAATATACAACTTGCTCTTTACGGTCTTTAGATTTGAAGGTCCTTACATAATATGTTTGTTTCATCAAAATAATCATGGGGGTTGTGTACAACGACGTAAACTATGTAAAACCAAATCTATACACATAAGATTGAGCTGGAGCCACCTCATTCGTACACTACGTTTCACAGTTGAATAATTGATAATACCCTAAAAGTAGGCAATTATTTATGGTTGAAATGCGCTATGTAGGAACGGGAATGGTTATGATTTTTTGATGAGCTTGGAAAGTATTAAAGTTGCAAAAGGAAAACGGTTCTGTCAGCCACATAAGGCTTAAAATACTACGGTGTGGCTATCACTTTTGATATAATTCATGGTCTGAGTAAAAATCTGAATAGAAGCATTTGTATTCTAACACTTTTTTAAAATAAATGCCAACGCCGGATATTTTGTTCGTAGTTTTGCTAAATTAAATCACATGGAATTGTACGTGGTATTTTTTAGCGTGTGTTTGATATGCTCACAAACACATTCTCTCGCTCTATTCCAAAGTGCGCTGCTGCCAAAGAAAACGAACAGTCCCAATTTTATTTAGTGAAACATAGAGCAAATATTGGATAAATTTGCTATTTCTGGTGATAATCAAGTGGTAATAAAGTGTAAAAAGTAGTTTACGTACCTAATTTGTCGTATCATACACGATAAAGAGAAGAAACAGGCGATCCAAAAAAGTAAGTAACAGTTTGCTTTTCGTCTGCTGCTTTCTTGGGCGATGCAATAATGGCAAGGATTTCGTAGGTGCAAATTTGTTTCGGTGATTAATTCGTCAAATCTTGCTACTTTTACACGAACAACTTATTCAAATGAAAGCCTAGACTTGAAATTGTGTGATTGAATCAAATTTATGTTCATAAATAGTGTATGTTTGCTGGAAAACGCAAATATTGTTGAGGGTGCCAACAAATGTCGCACCCTGCCAAAGCCGTATTCTACCCTAGCATATTTGAAAGTATTTTCTGTTCGGTATGATTGTAAATTAAAAAGTAAAAATTTTCATCAGTAAAACTTTTTAACTGTCACTGCTCCACAAAAATTCTTCGGTGTCATAGTCACTATAGAATATCGGGTGGTGAAAATTAAACCCATATTTAATTTACTTAGCAATGCATTACTTTTTTTAGATTATCTAATAATAAATAAATTTACTAATTACTTGAAACTAAGATGAATCAAAATTCATTAAATTAAATATATGTGTTAGTTTAATTAGTTTTCACAAGATTTTTTTTTTTAAATTTCTTATTTACCTAAATAATACATATAATTAATTACATTATTCAATGCAATATAATATCTGTATAACTATTATAAATATTGTCAAATGAGTTATTTCATAATATGTATTTCAAACAAGATTTCATATCATATGTAAATACAATTTTTGGTCACGAGCTTTAACAAAAGCCGCCCATAGTTACAGCTGAGCCATCAGACTGCAGGTGGCGACCAGTTGGTCGAGAAAAAGTTAGTAACCGTCGATTTCCGAAAAAAGTGAACGGCCATCGATGGGATGTTAGTTAAAAAAAACTTTTGCCACCCGATTGTAAGTCTCAAAAACCGTTCATAAGAAATAGCTAGTGAATAGCGTGTTATAATCCGAGAGTTCTGATGTGTTTTTCTTTGTTTTTCAGCAAATGTTTCTATCACCCATGGTCCCGGATCCGGAAAAAAATATTCGGTGCACTAATAGAGTAGAGTGGGGCAAGAGTGCGCGTGGGGTAAGAGTACGTTTGCGATTTTTTGAAGTAATAAAAAAAGATAAGCTAGCAGCACTGCATCAGTTTGACAGGTATTCTGGCCAACTCTTATCATGTGTAATTGTAAACGATTTGAATAAACAACAAGGGAGATATGGAGTTAGATAATTTTTTGGTCATTTTGCTAAAATTAATTGGATTTCCGCAACTAGTATTTCATTGCCATAAATACGTTCAATCAGGTGAACATTATACCATTTCGATAACATATTGTATAGAATACTTTATGGTACAGAACACCAATCCGGTTGGTTTTCCAAGAAGTCAAAACCATTACTTGAATAATTTTTGGGACTGTGGGGTAAAAGTACGCAGGAACCGGTGGGGCAAGAGTACGCATATGAATCTTTAAATGATGATGTCAAACCCGTATCTCCGGTCGAAATAAGGCTTCTTCAAAAGCGTAAAGATCCACAACTAAGAAAAAAGGGACAGAATTCGAAATTATCACAAGTTTTTAGAATAAGTTGAAGTAATTCGGTGTTAGAAAGGATTTAGCGAACAAAGCACTGAAGCGAAATAATAAAATTGTATTAGGACTTGTTGTACACCTAAACATAGTACGAAAACACAATTTCATCTAAATGATAATTTCATTTAATCAAAAGAAACATTCATAAATTACGCAACTTTTAGCTGAGAGGGGTTGCAAGATGTGTGACGATCCATATAATTTTTAGAGGATTCACACCACACAAATAGTGTAAGATAGGGGGAGGGGTGATGAAATAGCCAAATTTTACGTTACGTGATTGGTGGACTGTCTTTAAGGAGAATTCCTTTGTATACGCCACTCGAAACCTGATATATATATTTTACCTCTGTAGTTTTTTGTATATATAAAAAACAATGGTTTTTCGTATAAAAGTGCACATTTTTAGGACCCCCTCCCCCTTTAAGAGCTGCGTAATCTTTAAACATTCCTTAATATATGCTCATTAAACATCAATTGAATGTTATTAACTCTTATTTGTGTAAATATATACTTAAAGCACATGATTGGATAAATGCGTACTCTTACCCCACCTGATGCGCACTTTTACCCCACCGGTGGGGTAAGAGTGCGTTTTTAACTTGTCTTGCAATAAGGGTTCTACTAAAACAAATCTCAATAATTTCAATATTTTTTCCACTGGGTAACATAAAGGAAGAGCATATGAATCATCGACACAAATTTGATATGCAGAAGCTTGCTTCATAAGGGCCACATGATCGATTAAAAACTAAGTGCGTACTCTTGCCCCACTCTACTCTAAAGATGAAGGTAGGTGATATTTTCTAAACAGAAATATGAAAAGGTGCTGGAGTTCACAAGCCTCAAAGATCAAAAACAGTTCCCCGCTCCAGTGCTTCAAAGTCGTGAGCAAAATTTAAGATTGAAGTACCGGGGCTGGGGCACCAGGCTTATAATATTTATGGTACTCAATATTCATGCAAGATTTTTCTTTCTTTTTTAAGGAAATTCATGGCGTAATGTCCCCAGATGACTATGTTGCACACCCTTGTCCTGGCCAGAGGCTTTGTTCACGGGCTGATGTGTACAAAAGTGGCCACCGTGTTTCGCGAGATGCAGCAGCTTACACCGTCTAAATGAATAAAAAAGCTTGAAATAAAAAGTGAAAGCCATTCCTTGTGATTTGTTTATTTTAATTTCAATTGGAAAGATGATTGGAGCACGGCAGGGATTTGGGGTTCTTCTAATTAGAAAATGAAAACATTGATTCTGAATGAAAATATTTCACTATATTTTTTATACTGTAAACTTTTTTATTTGACAGTTCTACAATTTAGTTTTGAATGTTCAAACTTTTAATTTTAGAGCGTTGTGGAACTTTTGAGTCATGATTATTACAAAAGTTGGTGTACTTTTATTTTGAACATGCGGAACTCTCTACGAAAAAGAACCAACGCAACTTTTTAATTTTACCAATGGTTTTTTTTAATTTCAATAACGAATTTTCTTTCTATGCCTCATTCGTATTTTTGCACTTGTTAAGAATAAACGTTTCAGTAAAGTTAACCGTCGCGACTTTTTATTTATGCTAGTTTTCCCTTTTTGCCTTTCTCGTATACAAAGTATACGTAAAGGCTATAGGATCACTCCAAAACCGAACTTTTGATAGAAGGCTCGGAGACTCATAGTGTTATATACCAATCGACTCAGTTCGACGAATTGAGGTGATGTCTGTATGTGTGTATGTATGTGTGTGTGTGTGTGTGTACAAAAATGTGAGACACACTTTTCGGTACTTAGCATAATTCAATTTGCTCGCAACAAGTTGCAGTCGACGCGGATTGCGGTCTAGTTGTTTCCTATTGAAAATTGGCTCGATCGGTCATTGCGTTCAAAAGTTATTGAAAAAATATTGTTTTTCTGCCAAGGGTCCCCCCTTGGGAAAAAAAATTTCAAAAACGAAAAATTTTTTTTTTCAAAGATTGCAGCAATGCATTCAAGTGACTGCAAACGCATATGAATTGATGGAAAAAGTAAAATCTATCCCCCTAAAGTGCTATTTCGACCTCTTTTATGCGTTTTTCTTATTATTTCAATGCGCGAGAAAGGCACCACCAACGCTAGGTGGATTGATCTGGTTTTTTCTCTTGCATCTTCCTCCCTCTTCCCTTTCTTGTCAAAAAATGAAGAGCAAAACCACTCAACAAGGGTATTAAAGTGTGGGAACTCAACGTTAAGTAATCTCATGTTTACAAAAATTAAGTGAAATTTACCTAACTTTCGGTTAGTTTCTATTTAAAATTAAGTATATTTTCATCAATATTATGTGAATTTTACTCAATTTCAAGAAAAAAATACTTAATTTTGGGTTGACACACTAAACCCCTGATTTGAGTGAAAAGTACCTAATATAAGGCACGCGGACTAACGCGACAAGCAAAATAAATTTCTAATATGCGACATGCAAAAAAGGAAAACTACCCAAATTCGGGTAAATTTTTTCTGCGATGTTCTCACCAGTGCATATATTGAATTCAAATTTTGGGTTGACTTATCTGTCCGTGTAGAAATGATCGTCGCGCCATCTCCAAACGATTGCCAATTGCATTCCAAATGTTCGATACATTTGGATCAACTGTTGCGGATGTTTACACATGTATCGGATACCAGCCTAAATATATGTTATCTGTGTTTCTGATGAATATGTCTTAGCTGAATCGGAATCAATGACGCATTTTATGACGCGGTTTTCCTGTTCTTCGGACTGTATATCTGATAAACATGATGCCGATAAAATTACAGGCTAACTAAAACCCCGCTCATTCGATAGGGATTGGTGACGAGTAAACGGGGTAACTTTTTAATTCGACAAACTGGCTAACCTTCACTTATTCGTTTCAAACGTGTTTCCTTTTTTGTTTTGGTTCTTCCCATTGTGTTGTAGTATTCGCGCCTGTTGAGAAAATGCTAGTTCGGTGAGTGCGAAATGTGACAGCTGAGCACGTGCTCCAGCACTTTTTAATTCGACAAGAGTCGAATTACCGGGAAAAGTGTCGAATTAAATGGTGTCGAATGAGCGAGGTTCTATGGTTCTACTACATTCATAGCTTATCACGAAGTTTAGCTTGATTTATAAATGTTCTGGAAAACTGGCATTCGGCTGTCTGGCATTTGTTCTTGTAAAAGATAGGGCGCATCCAGATGGAGTGACCAAGTTCTAGAAATTTAAGCTTGGGTAAGGGGAGTTCTATAACAGGACATTGACGGGAATAAAGGAACTTATAAATGACATTCCGTAAGAAATCGATTTATTTGGCGGTTGGAAGTACATATAACTAAGCTTTACGCTTGCTTTTGAGTCATGGATTTACCACAGATAACAGATATTTAGGCTGGTATCCGATACGTGTGTAAACATCCGCACCCGTTGATCCAAATGTATCGAACATTTGGAATGCAATTGGATTCGTTTGGAGATGGCGACGATCATTTATATGTGAAACGCACCCCAATGAATTATTGGCAGTGGCTGATTTTCTACCCGCCGCTTCCACATCCAGGCGCTATCGTATATGCGCATATAGCCAGCAAGAGTTAACCCCCAGAAATTTGTATGGCGAAAGACATCTAACGCGGGTTTTCTCAAAATGAGGAACTTTTCATTAAAAACTATTTGGTACCGGTTATAAAGAATGGTGTCCGCTACTACGCTACTATCGAGCCTTAGATGCCTTTCGCCATACTGATTTCAGAAAGTTAACTCCTAGTGTGCAGCTGTAAGCACGCTCAAAGCGGGCAATGAATCGCCCACTTTGAGCGTGCTTACAGCGGCACACTAGGAGTTAACTTTCTGAAATCAGTATGGCGAAAGGCATCTAAGGTTCGATTTCTCAAAATTAAGCACCTACATCGAAAAAATATTTGGTAGGCGTAGTAGCGGACACCTTCCTACATAACCGGTAACAAATATTTTTTTATGAAAGGTTCCTAATTTGGAGAAAACCCGCATTAGATGTCTTTCGCCATACAAATTTCTGACGGTTAACTCATGCTGGCTATTTTACGCATATACTATAGCGCCTGGATGTGGCAGCGGCGGGTAGAAAATCAGCCACTGCCAATAATTCATTCATTGTGACTGTCAAGCGTATAGGTCATTGCGCGCGGCAAACCTAACCTCACTATTTTGACAGGTACTGGTCCTGTTGTTTACGTTTCGAACTTCGAATTTTTTTTATCCAAATTTAATCTGCATATTTCACGATGTTGAAGACAATCTGTACATTCCGCATTCAAATATTGGTAATTATCGATAAGTTTAGGTAATTATCAATCGGGAAATCCAAAGAATGATAGAAGTATCTCAAAATTAAAATAAAGTCGTCTGTAAACGACAGGACCAGTACCTGTCAAAAGTCGTGCGTGACGTCACTGTGCAATGGAGTATTGGCTGCGTTCGACTATTGCTAATCAGTTGCGTCCATATGTACTTCTGCAATCAGTTGAGTAGATGGCAGTACACTCAGGAAAATCGACACATACTTTATGGCAAAAATCCATGTATTTTGAAATATGCATATCATGTGTCGGCACATACTTATTTGCATATAAATTCACACATGTATACTATGACCCACATGGATAGCATGTGTGAACACTCATGCAATGCATGTCGGCGCATGGAATATATATGTCGAAACTATGGAATCCATTTCGCTACCCCCATTGCAAAAATCCATGTGTAAACTCATGAATATAATGCGGAGTTTTTTTGTGAGTGTAGTGAGTCAACGTATATCAATTCAAAAGCTTACACAAGATTTTAGATAAAATGCGTTGTAGCTTAACTATCTGTTATCTGTGGTTTTACTTTTAAACCCACGCGTAGTGAGAAAAATAATAAAAATGATCAACTCAACCGAATTTTGTGACTGGCAGGTAAATCTTTCTGGAGGGTTAACAAGGAGACACATTTTCTGGGAACTATTTAAAATTGGGTGTTCAATCTGAGAGAATTTCGACAAGTAACTGGTCCTTTATATATTAAGCTTGAGAATCACATATATTTTTATAAGGGGATAAACTCATATTTAACCTGTAACGAGAAAATAATTAGTAGGATTGCTTCACACATGATCTCAACAACAAAAATTGGATGAGTCTCCATGTCTGTTATTTGTGATAATGGCAAGAATTTAGTTTGTTGTTTGTTTCAGCCAATCATTGTTCAAATAGTTCGAATTTTAAGCTAAAACATATTTAAATGAAAGCCTTAATTTTAATTTGTTTGTTCAGATCTAAATTATGTGCATAAGTTGTTCATTATTATTAGATTACACAAATATTGTTATATTTCCCTCTAATAGTCGCATACTACTAATGCCGTATTCTACCCAATTTTGAATAAAAATCTGCATATGCCAAGATTTCTTAGGTACATAATATAAGGTACCCCGGGGCAAGTGAAAATACGGGGTAAGTGGGTACTATGGCTGCCAATTAATCGGTGAACGTTTTTAATGGTAACAATGTTCTAGAAAGATGAAGCAGAACTATCAACGAATTCGCCTGACACAAAAAAAATTGGAATCAAAACCATTTGCGGCACCATACTAATGGTATTGTTTAATCATGACTTTAAACTACCGGCAAAATCTATTACTTTTATATTAATTCAACGAATTTCCAAAAAAATAGTCGTTTCTAAATTCATCATTGATGTGATAGGTGAATATTTTGAGCAATTAAATAATTGTGTGACATCGAGAACGATTTAAAAGTTTTGATTAAAGCCAAAATCTGAAATTTTCACTTGCCCTTAAGTTTTAACATGCATGGGGCAAGTGGGACATATTTGAAAAACATTTTCGATAGAGCCATTTTACTTGTTTTTAGATTGTTTTCTAGTGAAAAATAACTTCGACACTCATATATCATATGGATCTGAATCAAATGCAGTTGATATCGTTGGTTTCGTTGTTAAGAAGTGGTGTACAGTTGATTTACCAAATGTGTATTTTACTTTCTGGAAATTATTTTCCTCATGGAAAAGAGCAATGGTTATAGCTATGCTAAATTTTCCGTTTACAGTGCAAACAATCTATTTATTCTACAATAGATCAACAGGTTTTTTCTTGTGTTTTGTTATTTTTAAACATCGCATCAGATTAACAGATTTTCAGATAAATAAATTGCCTAAGACATAAATTGGCCATTTCGTTCTATTACAAATTTACAACACTGCGCATCGCATGAATAAAAACGTTCCTTTTGAAGTTCTAATTTATGTAATAATTTGTGTTCTAAACAGAGAAACATTCATTCGAAAAGTGAACAAAGATTTGCTCATCTCTTCCATCTAACACATTTGGTAAGAAAGTAAGCTAATGGAAAGCCAGACAAAGGCCAATTAAACAGTAAACAGGCTGTTGTCTTGTTTTTATATTTGCTAACATTGTAATCCCTTTCTTTTTGCCCAAAACAAAAGTCTGTCAAGCAATAAACCTCCATCCATGATCGGAAATACTACGACTCAGAAATTACATGAACATTATATCTGCATTCTTCAAATTAGTTTCGTCCGACAGTATACAACAGAATAGGTCCCACTTGCCCCGTTTGAAGGGGTAAGCGGGTCCCACAGGTAAATTTATTTATGTCACTACCAATATTTTTGTAACTGAATAAATGGCTTACAACACGTCTACACTTCAACAACGGAAGCATATAATGATGTATCCGTGGTTAATGTCCTGAAATACCCTGTTTTCTAAGTATGCATTAACGATTTCGCTGAACTAGCGTTTTTTTAGGTCCCACTTGCCCCGGGGTACCTTACCTACATAATGCGTTTTTGGTGTAACACAAACAAACATACCTCTATATGCGTGACGTAATTTGTGGATAGCCCCTTAGAACTCAAGCGTTTTCCTACTAAACTAATTGGCCTTATCTTATAAAGAAAAACTTATTCTGTCGAATATATACCGTGGTTTTGCAGGAAGTGCTTGTTTTTGTAGCAATTTGCATTCCAATGCTTGTTTACAAAATCATGTACGCCCAAATCGCATTGGTCCGGAATTGTCAGATTTCCTTTTTGGGTTTAGATGCGACGTGCATATTATGAGGATCCCAAGATAAATACCAACCTTCTATAGACGATTCCAAGTAAACATAAGAAGAAGACAACCGTCGGCGTTAGCTTCGAACAGGTATCACCAGCTCAGCATAGGGAGCCCACTTTAAAAAAAAACTCAGAAATTGTAGACTTAATTTATTTAACATCTGATGAATGTAGGATACGGAAAAACTTCAGAACTATACAATAGATGCATTTCTGGAAATAATACAAATAATAAAAAATAAGCTGTCAAATATGTATTTCAGAATTTTTCCGTTTCAGATTTGAATTGAATTCAGTCTAGAATTCATTATCATCATTTTAAAGTGAGCTCCCTATGCTGAGCCGTGAGATCTGTCAAAGTTAACACCGTCGATTGTCTTCTTCTTATTTTTACTTGAATTCGAGTAGACTGCATTATGAAACGTACACACGGTCAAGCAGTTTGACCAACATTGACTCCACCTCTCGTTTATTCAAACATCCATCAAGTTTCACCAACAGCGGCACGAATAATCAATTTATTCGGCCAACAATATCACACACGAACGACCGAAGCGCCAACTTGAGCACCAACCATCAACAAATATATGAGGGTTTGTGCAACTTCACTACAAATGTTCAAACATGTTTGGCGAACCTTGACTCCGCACCCGGCAACTCAAACCAAAATCAAATCGTTTTATTTTTTTCCAACTTCACAGGCGTTCAAACTAAGCAGCAACCGAAGCGTTTTCTTGGGGGCGGAGTCAATGTTCGTCAAACTACTTGACTAGTGTGTATGCTGCATTAAAGATACTATAAACAGACACTGCTGATGCGCAACACTGCTGATGCTGAATAAAGTTTTTTTTTAAATTAATCTATACAATTTTCATGATTCAAAAATATTGAATTTGTATTGCGTTCATCAACTCACATCGGGTTGTAAATTCACTATACAAATAAGTAAAGTTTATTTTCAACCATTTGTTGAGGTCGATTAGCCCAAAACTATCAAAAAATAATAAAATAATAATTAAAACATATCTAAAGAATGGCCCTCACCAAATGTCAAGCACGATTTATTGGAATGACAGGTCTCTTGCTCGATTGGATTGACACTGACATTAGTTTTGGAATTCCAACTGGAACATTTCCTGTCTTTGTTTATAGTGTCTCTAGACTGTCGCGAAACAACTCACTCTACGGTTCCTTTCACTCAAATCCGCCCTTGCGTGGAAGAAGCCAAAAATAAGTAAAATGCGAAAAAAATGCGGTGAGTACTTTACCTTTACTCCCGTGTTGAATTTTCACCCACTATGAGGTTCCACTAATTCAAATTTATGTTGTTTTCACTCACCCGGGACTATGGTGAAAACAACCTCAAATTTGGCTTCAACCACGGAACAGATCACGTTGAATAAAAGATATTTTAGTTACTAGATAAAGATTGTCGCTTCGGTTCCCTTTGTTCTGCTGTCCGAAACATGTGTGGTACATACCTGTCAAATCGTATGGATTTTCCTTCTTTGACATTTAGCTCCCCTATCCTCGCCAGCAAAAGATGTTCCGGACAGCGACGACAGCGACAATCTTTATCTAGTAACTAAAATATCTTTTCGTTGAATCAATAGAGCTCTCTTTGTTTATAACAACATTCAAAAGAGAGAGTGAGAAAACTACCTACTATTGTGTTAAATTTTTGAACTTCGTACTCAAAGTTGAGTTCTTTAAACATTTTTTAGGTTCTTTATTTGCTCTGTGTGGTGTAGTTTGACAGTTCGCAGAGCTGGTTCACAGGGACTTAGTTTCTGGAGAAGTCGAAGCAAAATTCTTCACACAAACAATGACAGTTCTTTATGGGTTTTTACAGTAGAGCAACAGAGAGGAGGAGATGGCGGCCATGTTTCACTCAAACTCCGACAGATAGCAATGGGGTTTCCCATAGGAGGGAAGAGCAGAATTTGCTTCGACTTTGCGAACACGTTCTGATACGAAAATTATTTTAAGCTTTTAGTGGAATGTATTCACTTATCATAAAACGAGTTTTTACAGTTCCATTTATTCCACTACTTTATTATACCTTTTGACAGATACGTGTTTTGACCTCAACAGTAAGGCCGTCTTCAGTGTCTCGTACGTACGTGCGTACGAGTCAAGTACGAGACACTGAAGACGGCCTTACTATTGAGGTCGAAATACGTATCTGTCAAAAAGTACAATAAAGTAGTGAGTGGAACTGAATGGAATTGTACAAACTCGTCTTATGACAAGGGAAGTTTTGAATTTTTATTTGCGGACAAGCTCTGTGAACTGTCCAAAAGTGAGGTTAAGTCAAGATCTATCATTGGTCTATGAGATTTGTAATATTTTTTTTTCAATGGATCAATTTCTCCCCAAAAGAAGCCTCCTGACTGTTGCTCTCGCTAGCCTTAGCTTCCAACTGTGCCTCAACAGAGTGATTAACTTCAGCTTCTACTTCCATGGATTTCTTCTTGGAATGCTGATGATGATGGTGATGATGGCGTTCCCTCAGATCCACTTGTGTAGATGTGTGATCGTCCAGGTATTTGAAAAGCCGTGTTACCTCATGCTCAACAACTGAACTCAAACTTGAATGGTGTTTTTGTTTACTTTTATTGGTGGCAGCGTAGTGCCGCGCCTCCTCTTCAGACATCATCTTACCATCGATGTACACGATAGTGGAGTGTCTACGGTTCGGTCCTTCGTACATTTCCTTCAACGTGTTTGGACTAACATTGTGAACACTTTCGGATAAACTTTTCTTGTGTAAACCTCCCTCACTAACATCTGACGAATCACTACCTAATCCAGTTTCGTTGGGAGTTGCCTGACTTGTAGAGCAGTTTTCTGCTGTATCCATCAGACTATACTCCTTATCCGATGGTCGTCGTCTTTTCCTGGGTGAATTTGGATTAGCTGATGAAGTATTAGATTGTGGAATTGAGCTACTTGGACTAAGTAATCGTTCCTTTCTGGCCTTGATAATTTCCCTGCACTTGTTGCTACATCCACCGACCCATTCAGAGATAAGGACAGCTAACCCCAGCAGATAGCCAATGCCCATCAGTAAAAACATACCTTCCGTGTCACCCACAGTTAAGCCTTTTTCACCGGCTGTAGGAACTTTGAGTACCTTCCCGACAGATGCTTGTCGATAACGCCCATCTTTAGTCTTTTGCATATCCCATGAAACATCTTTCAACAGCTTGGACATTATTCCCGCTTCCTGCATATACAACATGGCATTGTTGAACTTGTCCCTGTACACCGAGTTCAATTGAAAGACGTATGAAACGCCGAACAGGGAGAAACATTGTTTGCTCACGTGCAACGTATACCGCCTATTGTTTGATCTGAAATATAAAATTCTTGCTTAATTGGTTTCTTTTTGTTAAGAAACTTGGTAATTTCTTACTCATCGGAGAAGTTGGATTGTACCAAATAGTCCAGCTCAGCTTTGGATCCTATAAATGCATACGAAATAAGAAAAGCCTCCGTAACATTCCTAATTCCTTCGTCAATGCTGGAAACAAACTTCAACTTCTGTATCATCTTATCCGTTGTCGAATCGCTGGAGTTCATGAACCATCGCTCCCAACCTCCACGGTCTAGAGTAACGAAGCGAAAGAAGCCACTTTGCAACTGGTCGACCGAATCAATCGTTTCCGGCACCACGGGCATCGTCACAAACGCAATGATCGAACCCGTATAGCACGATGTAATAATGATCGTAAACACCCAATAGATTCCTTAAATTTAATAAGCATTATTGCGTACTTCAACGCTTTACAGATGATGATTCATGCTCACCGATTAACATTCTGGTTGAGGTTTTCTTCGTATTGCTCCAGGAGTTTTCTCCGGTGAACGTTAAACTGTTGGTGAATGTTCCGAATACGTACCAAAACATGTTCTCGATTTCGGTCCAGTTTCCAATCAAGTGACGGAGGCTCATTTTGTCCGAGAAAGCTAACGGGAAGATCGCCATCAGGTATGTAAGCGTCAGCGCCAACCATACGGGCCACTGGAACGGACCGAGAATGGCGCGGTATCTGAGAAATAAAATGAGTATATATATAAGTGATGCGGAAAAACGTGCGTGATCAGATGCAGACCGATCTACACAAGCGGTCAATGATGCCTAGAATGTGTAGCTTTCTGAGGAATAATAATTCAAAACACTCAATTCTAACCTAAGGTAAACGACAAATACGATCATGTGTCTAGTAGTAGTAACCGGAAGAGGCATACTGTAGTTAACATTATATCTACGTACTCTACATCAATTATAGCTAAGCACCTCAACCTATTCCGGCCGGCACAGTACAGCAGCGGAATTTATCGGTACCACCATTAAAACTAGCTCACACTTAACACACAAATTTATTACACAGAACAACACGCACATGCCACAAATAGGAAAAATAAAATTATATAAGAAAAGTGAAAGTTTGGTGTTGTTAGGTTTTTGTATACCGTGAAAAACCCGACTACCCAGTAGCTAGTCGACCCTGGGATTGAAGAAACGTCTCTTGTGTCTTGGTCAGGTTATTCATTTACGCCAATAATTCAAGTCTGTTCTACCGGATCTCTTAAGTGCGGCATCTATAGCGATGCGGCAGCACACTCAGATTCATCGATAGGAATTTTGATGTTGATATTGACGTTCCTTTGGATACCAAAAGTGATATTGACAATGATCTTGTTTCTTTGAAAAATTCAATTTGTCGAAGCGTCTTGAAATCGTGTAATCGCAAGCTTCAACCACTAGACAAGAATAAACACCGTAACACAGTATACTAAAAAGCTTTGCTCAAAAACTGATTTTAGGGGGGCCATAAGTATCAGGTGTCTTAGGAAAAGTGGGAAAAAGTTAGGAAAATACCATCCCTATAACTTTCCTTAAGACACAGGCGCATATCTGGTTTAGATGGATAAGTAATATTTTCATCCCACTTTGAGGTGGATTAATCATTTCAAAGATTTTCACAAAACGAGGCTCTTTTGATCAGAAGAGCACGTACCGCTTGATGTAGCGCAGCAAGATATCTGCCTACCGCGCGATATTACTCGATGCAGACTGTGTGATAGCGAGCATGATGCCATCCAGGCTAGTAATCCGCCCGAGAAGCACACTTGTCACATACCAGACACTGTGACTCATATGCGACCAAATCCTGTCACATTGGAGTTGCTGAAACTTAATCGATCCGAACTGTGTTGCTAGGGCGGGGAGACGAGGAGTGTTTCCAGCTACGTGGTACCAGAGGAGCCCGCGAACGCATCAGGGTGACGTCGGTTGCTATATGGCAGCACACGTGGGATAACTCTTCTAAAGGTATGTGGACCAACCGGCTACCTTACATATCGAGCTGAGTGGGAAGACCCCATGGGGAAGTTCACTTCCATCTGACACAATTCCTGTCAGGCCATGGGTGCTTCCGGTAGTACCTCCACATGCTTAGGCATGCGGAGGTCCCCGTCTGCCCTGACTGCCCAGGTGTTGATGAAACTGCAGAGCACATACTGTTCGTATGTCCTCGTTTTGACATCGAAAGAAGAGCTATGGTAGACATTCGCGGTCAGGACACAACCCCGGATACCCTTATCCAGAGGATGTGCCACGCGGTGAAGAAGTGGAACACAGTTTCGACTGCAACCACTCAGATTGCCTGCAGCTTGCAGAGAATCTAGCGCGCCGAGCAGCAATCGCCAAGCATGACTAACTTGTGATTGGTTAGTTAGCATAGCATAGCAATGCATAGCTACGGTGTACCGTAATCCGGGGGAACATTGATCACCGAGGTAACGATGCGTGGCTACAAAGCAAGCCATGCTGATTCGATTCCCGGTGCCGGTCTAGACAATTTTCGGATTGGAAATTATCTCTACTTCCCTGGGCATAAAAGTATCATCGTGTTAGCCTTAGGATATACGAATGCAAGAATGATAACTTGGCTTAGAAACCTCGCAGTTACTAACTGTGGAAGTACTGAATGAACAAGCAGCGAGGCGGCATTGTCCAGTAGGGATGTGATGCCAATAAGAATAAGAAAAAGAAGAAGAGGCTAGGGGCAATTCAAACATGACGTCCACCACTTTTTGGGATTTCTAGACCCCTCCCCCCCTCTGTCACGCTTTTTTGTATACCTAGTACATATACTGTCATAAAGTCTTAGACCCCCTCCCCCCTAAAACCTGTGACATCATTTTTGAACGACTTCCTATATATTTGCTCTAAAACCAACCTTTTCGAGGAAGGCCCGAACATACATAGTGTTATATACCGATCGACCACGGCATACAAAAAACAAGGCAGGCTCATCACGTATGTAAACATTCAGTTTGAATGTAAACATGTGACGTCACTGCTATCTTCGCACAAGCTGGACCGAGACGATGCTATACGGTCGCAGCATGCTTACTTTTGTACTCCAACATGTGGCGATAAAATATGCGTCACATTCGAAGTGTCATTTTTCTAACGAGCCTACCTTGTTTCCTGTATACCGTGCCGATCGACTAAGTTCGATGAATTGAGGTGATGTATGTGTGTGCATGTGTGTTAATGTTCGTATGTGTGTGAGTAAAAAAATCCACCTCTTTTTTCGGCTACTTATACTAAACCGATTTACTCGCAACAAGTTGCATTTGTCAGAGAAGATTGTTCCATTTTTCCTTAGATCGGACTCTGGGCTCGGAAGTTATGGTCAAATATTTTTATTGCAATTCCTGATCATAATACCTGGTTTACAGTTCGTGTTTTATAGTGACAAAACGGTCTACTTTTCCATACCGATGATATGGGTGCGATGGCACGGCAAATGCTGGGTAAAGCGTACCATTGCACAATGGTCGGAACCCGTGATTTGATGCACTTAATTGTTTTGTGCCCAAACGGCTGATATGATCTAAATAGTGTCTTCGGAGAAAAAAATCACAAAAATATTGCCCATATTTCAGTGGATTTTATTTTTCAATAGTACCTACTATTCAAAAAGTTGAAAATCTATTTTTTTTTCACGAACGTGATAAAAAAAAAGTTTCTTAGGCAAAGTTGTAGATCTAGCAAAAATATAACATTTTGCTATAGAAAATTTTTTCCTACGATGAATACTTTTGAAGATATGAGCGTTTTTATGGAAACTCCCTTAAATTTAGTATTTTTGATATAACTTTTTTTCTAAACAAAACTCAGATTTGTGATGTTCTACAATGTGTGCACTAAAAAGCTACGCGTTTTGATAAATATAAAACTTTGCTACGACAACTATATCAAAAGTTGTGGAACTTTTAAAGTCAATTTCACACTGATTTCAATTGCGTATAGGGGAGAAGGTGGCAAACCGAATCACAATGTCAAGTACTCTTCTGAAAGCTTAGACTTCATACTATAAAGTAGTGAAAGTTTTGTGAACGCCAATTCATAAACGAAGAATTGGCGTAATTCAAAAGTATGGAGTTTTCTTTAGAAAAATACACTATTTTTCAATAAGATGCGTATAAAGGAGAGGGTGGCACACCGGGACACAATATTAGGCACATTTTTGAAAGTTTTCATTCTATAGTTTAAAAGTGTGAAGGTTTGGTGAGTGCCAATTTACACATAAATAACTAGAATTGTAACAACAGTGTCTTGCCTTTGACAACTTGTGCTTATTCTGCGTCTCGTATAAGGTGAAGCGTTTCGATTGAAGTGACAATTGTCGATACCTCCCATCTGAAATACACGGTCGTTTTACGTAAGTCGTGTCGAAATCGACAATCCTCGGGTCATTCGAGACGCAGAACAAGCACATCTACTTCGTTAATTTCATATGCGTATATGGGTATATGGAAGAAGTTATGACCTTTCTCGACCTATAATAGCGGTTAGATGTTTGACTGCAATGTCGATATGGCTGGGTTCATTTTTCGGTCTGGTCAAATAAATTTTCTTATGCCATAAGAGTATTATTAAGCTAGTTTCTTGGATTTACAAATGCATAAATAGTAGATTGGTATAGAATCCTGGAAATTGGTAAATATGAAATTACTTAATAAACATTGAATAAGTAGTTATGTGTAGTGGCGGATGTCACAGAAGAAGACAGAGAGAGATGGCAAACATTGTCGAATAGTTATGTGATAGCTTGTGCTGCATTAAATAGTAGTGATAGATATTTCGTGGGCGCTAATTGAGTGAATAATTATGTTGAATGTTCAAATATTTTTAATTTAATATTTAATATTTTTTAAATTGTCCATAGGAAGACAGATGGCGCTTATTTTAAATATTTTCGGTTTCTACTTACTTAAAAAAAATGAGCATTGGCTAACGTTACAGGATGATCAAATGGGTGATTTAAATACTCACAATGTTTGACATTTTAATTATAATATTTTTATGTTTCTATGAGGATTCTATATTGCACATACATTGAGGAATCATTCTTATCTACTGCTTTCACTTTTTCTTAGAAGCCTCTCCCATGCCCAAGAAAAAAAAAACAAATCGTAATGGTTGACTTATAATATAATATTATGAAGCTTACTGGATAATACTGAGCATTTTGATTTGGCTTACAACTTCCGTGCAACTTCTGAAAATATGCATTATGGAAAAAAGTTTTAATGGCAAAATGTCACATTTTTGCTAGGTACACAACTTCCACTAGATCAACAACATCCCATCTCTTCCATATATGCATATAAAATTACGGAGAAGAATATAATAATGTCCTGTGGGGGAGAAACAGGTTTAAAAAATGTGCGTGTCAAGTTGAGCCGAGATCTAGCTGACAGTGCAAGCCAATTCTCTAAGGCAACATAACAACTCAGAACTAAATTTGGCCTTTCAGTTGGCGCACACTTTGATTGTTATTTTCTTGTTTTAAATTTAATTGTTGTCTGACGACAGAATTTATTTAATTTGATGCGAGTTTCGAGGGCTCCCTCTCAGGTACTGTCGAAGCCGACCCTAGTTGTTTGTGTGTGAATCTGCACTCACTGAACCATCACACCTTCAAACCATAAAGTAAAAACTTTCTAAAATGTTCCTGACCGGTGTGCCATCCTCTCCCCTATACGCATCTTACTGAAAAATAGTGTATTTTTCTAAAGAAAACTCCAAATTTTGAATTACGCCAATTCTTCGTTTATGAATTGGCACTCTCGAAACTTTCACTTCTTTATAGTATGAAGTCTGAACTTTCAGAAAAGTACTTGACATTGTGATTCGGTTTGCCACCTTCTCCCCTATACGCAATTGAGATCAGTGTGAAATTGACTTTAAAGGTTCATTACTTTTGATATAGTTGTCGTAGCAAAGTTTTATATTTATCAGTAGGCGTAGTTTTTTTGTAGAGCATCACAAATCTGAGTTTTGTTTAGAAAAAAAATTATACCAAAAATACTAAATTTAAGGGGGTTTCCATAAAAAAACGCTCATATCTCCAAAAGTATTCATCGTAGGAAAAAAGTTTCTATAGCAAAATGTCATACAACTTTGCCGTAGAAACTTTTTTTTTATCACGTTCGTGAAAAAGGTTAGATTTTCAACTTTTTCAATAGTAGGTACTAAAATCCACTGGTAGGAAAAATAAAATCCACTGAAATATGGGCAATATTTTTGTGATTTTTTTCTCTGAAAACATTATTTAGATCATACCAGCCGTTTGGGCACAACACAATTAAGTGCATCAAATCACGGGTTCCGACCATTGTGCATTGGTACTTCGCGTACCCGAAGGAATAAAAAACCCCATTTCGCGGTCCTTAGCCTCTTACCCAGCAACTCCTATTCCTACCTCCTCGTGGTGCTGGCCGGGATACGAGCAACCTTAGAGAAGGGTGGGAACTATGGTCGTATGCTGACAGGGAATGGGGGATTTGCTCCTCACAGGAGGTGCAAATCTGATCGAGCGTCTTTTCTCCATGTTAGGAGCGGGTCACAATAGCGTCTGTTCCCCATGTTAGGGGCGGCTGATCATCGTCCGAGTGCCAGCGAGGGACTCTAAACTAAACTGTGCACATCGTGCTGCATCGTGTCAGCATCGAGAAGGCAGCCTCTTCAACGCGATGTAGGTTGCACAACCCTGGTAAGGTAGCCTACCAAAGATTCTACAGTTACAAAGAAAGGCTAAAGTAGAGTAAACGGATTCAACGGCAACAGACCCTGCAACGAATAAAGGACAACGATTGGAAAGTCGAATCCTGGAACGCGAGAACTTTGAATGACCCCGCACGTATTGAACTCCTGGCTCGTGAGCTGCATAAGGTCGACGTGAGCGTGGCAAGAAATACAGTAGCACTTCATTCAAGTACCACATCTGATTGAATAACATTTCGCCGAAAACTATTTCGCGGAATTCATTTTCGCGGTTGAACATTTCGCGGAATGACGTTTGGCGGTTTGTACCTTTTGCCCGAATAACTTTTGGCGGAATGCACCATTTCGCGAAATATTAATAATAATAACTTAGTGTTCGTTCAGCAATTCCACAATTATTACCTGTGAAGTTCTTAAGCCAAGTTACCATTTTTCTTTGCATTTGTATAACACGTTTAAACTTTTATACCTAAAAAAATAAATTTCCTAGACCGAAACAGAAGTTGAACTCAGCCTCCTTCAGCATAGTAGAATTAGTTTTCAAAATTTCTATTTTCCCTTACAAATCCTTTATAATATCTGGCAGATGGGCCAGATGTTATGAAGGGATTATCTCCTCTCTTTACTTTGTTACGTGTTTATGAATAATCCTTTATATCCTCCTTTCGCTTTATACGAAAAAAAACGTATTCATTCAAATATGGCATTACATCCTCTCTTCGCTTCGTATCGAGCAGACGCTACCATTTAAAGAAGGCATTACCCCTCCCTTCGCTTTATACCGGATAGATACGTTCTTTAAAAGAAGGTTTTATTAACTACTTTCGCGCTATACCGGGCAGACGCATCGATACAAAGAAGGCCTTACCAACTCCTTACGCCTTATACCGGGTAGATGCATCAATTTAAAGAAGACGTTACTCCTCCCTTCGCCTTATACCGGGTAGACCCGTTGTTTTAAAGAAGGTATTATCAACTCCTTTCGCCCGGTATAAGCAAATGCATCCATTTAAAAGAGGCATTACCCATCCCTTCGGATTATACCGAGAAGACGCGTTTTTTAAAAGAAGGCATTATTATCTCCTTTCGCCTTATACGGGGCAGATGCATCCATTCAAAGAAGGCTTTACTCCTCCCTTCACCTTATACCGGGCAGACGTGTTTTCTTCTTGTCGCTTGTGTTCGTGTTCTTCTTGTAGCTTTATACCGGGCAGACTAGAGATAGGTTCGTGTCGGGTTCGGGTTTGAAAAATTAGTACAATATCAGGTTTGGGTCGGGTACGGGATTGTGAGATAAAAAAAAATCGGGTCCGGGCTTAAGAAATAAAACACTGAATATTATTTTATTCAGTTTTGTTAATTGTGAGGCCAGTTCGTTGTTTGGGCTTACATTTTTTCGAATTATAAAAGAACAGAAAATATCTAGATTAGTGCGGGCTTAAATAATTAAATTATGTTGGTTTTGGGTCGAGTACGGGTTTACAAAATTCTCGGGTACGGGTTGGGTCCGTGTTTGAAAAAAAAATATTCCGGGATCGGGTCGGGCCCGGGTTTGAAGGAAATTTACAAATCGGGTCGGGTTTGGTTTTGCAAAATGTGAAACTTGACCATCCCTAGGGCAGACGCATCCATTCAAAGTAGGCATTATCTTTTCCCTTTACCGGGCAGATGCGTTAATTGATAGAAGGGATTACCTCCTTTCTTTTCTTTATACCGAGCAAACGTATCCATTTCAAACCGCGAGAAGATTAGAGTTTATTATGCGAAGATATTAGCATTTTACTGGAGTGTTGTAGGGGTGAATTTATTTCTTTTCAAAGGTAAAAGAAACGAAATTTGCTCAAACCCCACTTCAGATAAATGCTAATAACTTAGCCGGGCAAACTCTAATCTTCTCGCGGCTTTCTGCATAACATTCTGTATTAAATTCTCCAAGATCTGAATGAGTATCATAGTTCTTCATCGTAAGTTGTGTAGTCCAACTGCAATTTACTGTTTTTGGATGTTCCTGCATACATTTTTGCATATAAACTTCCAACGAGTTTAGCACCGCCCAAACGTTGACCGATTTGGCTGAAATTTTGTCCAGAGCATAAGGGCATCAAATAGAAACGAATAAGAGGGCGGCCCATCAAAAAAATTGAAAAAGGTTTTTTCCCATACTAATTTGAGTCACCCTAGGGGTCATACAAAGGAAACATTACCTTTGTTCATTATTTAAATCGCAATCCTTAAGAATTTAGCCCGGATTGTATATAATCAAGCAGAAATCGCTAAATATTTCATTGATAATTATTCTAACTGAATTCCGCCAAAAGGCATTCCGCGGAATGATTTTCGGTGAAAAGTACATTCCGCGAAATGTTTTTCGGTACATTGGTACATTCCGCGGAATGTCGTACCGCGAAAAAAATCCGCTAATTGTTTTTCGGGGAAATAGTATAAAACCACCACATCTACTATTGCGGCGCTGACAGAGCAGAACGAGGAGTTGCCTTCATGGTGATCGGGAAGCAGATGAAGCGTGTTATCCGGTGGAAGCCGATAAAAGACCGCATTTCCGTGTTGAGAATGAAGGGCAAATTCTTCAACTATAGTCTGATCAGCATCTATGCCCCAACGAACAATAAGCCTGACGGCGTGAAGTTCTATGAGAGCCTTGATAAGGCCTACGGAGAGTGCCCAACACACGTTGTAAAGATTGTCATCAGGGATTCAAATGCACAGATCGGAAGAGAAAATTTCTTTCGACCTGTCATTGGTCCGAAAAGCCTTCATTCCGCTACCAATGATAACGGTCTGAGACTTGAAACCTTTGCTGCTGCTAGAGGGATGACAATCAGCAGTACCTAGTTCGCACGTAAGAATATACACAAACTCACCTGGCGACATCCGAGTAGATACACTTGCTCACAGATAGACCACGTACTGATCGATGGACGACATTTCTCGGATGTTATAGATGTAAGGTCCTTCAGAGGTCCGAACATTGACTCGGATCACTACCTTATAGTTGCAAAAATTCGGGCGCGACTTTCCAGCGTCACGAATTCACGAAACAACAGAACGATGCGTTTCAATATCCAACGCTTGTCAGTTGAAGAAGTTGCTGAATAGTACCACCAAAAGCTAGACGAGTGGATAGGAGATGCCACGGGATCAGGCGACGTCAACAGATTGTGGGAAAATAACCACGAAGCTGTGACTAAAACAGCGCAGGAAGTGTTAGGCACTACACAGGGACGCCAACGAAATGGTTGGTTTGATGAGGAAAGCCAGCAAGTGACGGACAAGAAAAATGTTGCTAGGAGTCGAATGCTGGTGGCTCGTACCCGTTCCAACAGAGACCGGTACAGTGTAGCAAGGGCAGAAGAGAAACGAATCCACCGCGGAAGAAAAAGGCAACGCGAAGAGAGTGTGATAGCTAAAGCGCCGGAGAACATGGATTGAAACGATATGCGGAGGTTTTACGCAACTGTCAATAGAGCGCGGCATATAAGGACGTTTTCACTGGTCGCGTTCTATTCCAAACTTTGACAGTAGAATAGACCAAATCTAAATTTCCCATTTTCACCGGGGCGGTCCAAATCTGTTTTTCGAACAGTTTCGTTTCAAATAAATGAATCTGTCATACACTTTTGTTTCAATTTTGTTCACATTTGGACCAGAATCCAGATGCGCTCCAAATTTTCCAAAACAAAAATAATGCAAAGAAGAATGTTGTTTGTTTTGATTCTGAAGCTTTTTAAACGTCAAATCCAGCGGAATGCCGGCACAAGAAGAAGGATTTCACGGTAGAGATCCAGAATTCCCGCGGATCCGAAGACAATTCGCGAGTGTCGTTGCTGGAAGTGTTCGACCCGGGACTATGTAGCAACCGTTGCAGTTCGGGCGATTGTAGCGAAAACAGTAAGAATGTTTTCAGCGCCTACGGCTTCGAAGAGCTGAAGTGCCAAGAGAGTGAATCTCCACCGTATCTTCCGAGAAAAATCGCTTTGTAGAAGCGGTGGAAGAGCTGCGAGTAAACAAGGTCTCGGTAGCAACTATGAGCACATACAGAGTCTAATACCTTGCAACGACAACGTTATTTAAAAAGATGAAACAGTGAGAGCGTAATTTCCCAGAGACTAACGAAGAGAATACTTCCGTGATTCCGATGGAAATTTTTTGGTATTGCGACGAGATTCCTACGGAAATCATTTGGGATTCCGACGTGAATCTTTAAGGAATTAATCTTTAGGGAATTCCGACAAGAGTTTTTGAGGATTCTGACGGGGAGCTTCTGGGTATTTTGACGGGCGTTCTTTGGAGGAATACTTTTTCATTGGGGATTCCGATAGGAATCCATTAAGAATCTTTTGGGATTCCGACGGGAAACCTTTCGATATGACGACGAGAATCCTTTCTGGATTCAGACAGGAATTCTTTCGGGATTCCGAAGAGAGCCCTTTCAGGATTCCGACGGGAACCCTTTTGGTATTCCAACGGAAATCCTTTTAGGATTCCGAGGGAAATTCTTTGGAGATTCAGACGGGAGTCCTTTCAAGATACCGACGGGAATTCTTTCGCGATTCCGGATTTTTGGGAAATCACACAAGAGTTCGTTAGGGATTCTGACGGAAATTATCAGAGGATTCCGACGGGAAGCTTCTGGGAATTCTGACGGGAGTCCTTTGGGGATCCTAATAGGAATCCATAAGGGATTCGGACGGAAATCTTTTGGGGATTTTGACGGGAATCCTTTCGTGATTCCGACGAAAATCCTTTCGGGATTCCGACGGGAATTCTTTCAAAATTACAACGGGAATCCTTCGAGATTACGACGGGAATCCTTCGAGATTCCGGCGGGAACACTTTTGGAATTTCGATTGCAATCCTTTCGTGATTACGACGAAAATCCTTTCGAGATTCGGACGGTTATTCTTTCGGGATGCCGACGGGAATCCTTTCCGAGTTTCTACCAAGAATTTCTCCAGGAATTCCTTTTAGATACCCCCAATTCCTTTAAAAGATCTTTAAGGAGTTCCACGATTTCTTCCTGGAGTTTGTCTAGGAATATCTCCTGGAAGTACTCGTGAAGTTCTTCCTGAAATAAGTCCTAGAAATTTCTCCAGGATTTTCTCTTAGAATTTCTCCAGGATAACTACTGAAGATCTTCCAGAAATTCCTCCTGGAATTTTTCCAGCAATTCATCCTAGAGTTCTTCTAGGAATTCCTCCAGGAGTTTTTCCAGGAATTCCTATTAGAGTTTCTCCAGGAAGTTCTCCTGGAGTTCCTTCATGAATTGCTCCTGAAGTTAATCCAGGAATTGCTCCTGAAGTTCCTCCAGGAAATGCTCCTGAAGTTCCTCCAGGAATTGCTCCGTAAGTTCCTCTAGGAATTGCTTCTGAAGTTCTTCCAGGGATGACTCGAGTTCCTTCAGGAATTCCTGCAGGAGTCATCAAGATATACATCCTGAAGCTCCTCCAGGAAATTCTCTTGAAATTCCTCCAGGAATTTTTCTTGGATTTCTTACAGGAATTTCTTTTGGTGTTCCTCCACGAATTTCTCTTGAAATTCCTCTAGAAATGGATTTCTTCAGGAATTCCTCCTGGAGTTCCTTTAGAAAGTTCCAGGAATTCTTCCTGGAGTTCCTTCAGGAATTCCTACTGGAGTTCCTTTAGGAATTCCTCCTTGAGCTCCTTCAGGATTTTTTCCTGGAGTTCCTCCGGGGATTCCTCCTTTGAGTTCAGCCAGAAATTGCTGCTGGAGTTCTTCCTGGAATTACTCATTAATCCAAGAAATAATCTCATAGTTCTTCAGGAACTCCTCCTGGAGTTCCTTAAGCAATTCCTCATGGAGTTCCTTCAGGAATTCCTCCTGGAGTTTCTCCATGAATTCCTCCTGGAGTTCCTTCAAGAATTCCTCCTGGAAAAAAGTTACTTATCTCTTTTTTAGTAGAATGTTCTCACTGGAAGAATTCCTCTTGGAGTTCCATCAGGAATTCTTCCTGGAGTTCTTACAGGAATTCTTTCTGAAGTTCCTACAGGAATTCCTCTTGGAGTTCCTACAGAAATTCCTCCTAGAGTTCCTGTAGGAATTTCCCTTAGCGTTCCTTCTAGAATGCTTCCAGCAGTTCATCCAAATGTTCCTCTTGAAGTTTCTTTGACCTGAACGAACTCTAAAGAAACTCTTAGAGGAATTCCCGGAGGAACTCCAGGAGGAGTTTTCGGAGTAACTCCAGGAGGGATTCCCAGAGGAACGCCTAAAATTAACTCCAGGTCAAATTCCCGGATTACCTTCAAGAGATATTCCCGAAAGAACTTCTGGAGAAACCTGAGCAAACTCCAGGAGAAATTTCCAGAGGAATTCTTGGAGTAACTGAAGAAGGAAATCCCGTAGGAACTTCAGGAGAATTTCCCGGAGGAATTCCAAGAACAATTCCCGGAAAAACTCCAGATAGAATTCCCGAAGGAGCTCCAAGTGGGATTTCCGGAAAAAATCTTAGAGGAATTCCAGGAGAAGTTTCCGGAGGAACGCCAAGATTAACTCCAGGTAAAATTCCCGGATTACCTTCAAGAGGTATTCCCAGAGGAACTCCTGGAGAAACCTGATCAAACTCCAGGAGAAATTTTCAGAGGAATTCTTGAAGTAACTGAAGGAGGAACTCCGGGAGGAATTCTTAGACCAACTCCAGGAGTAATTCCCGGAGGATTTCGTAGAAGAACTCCTGGTGGAATTTCAGGAGGAATTCCCGGAGTACTTCTAGGAAGATTTCCTGGAGTAACATCTAGAGGAATTATCAAAGCAACTTAAGGAGGAATTCTCCTTGAGAAACCTGAAGGAATTCCCGGCGGAACTTCAAGAGGAATTCCCAGCGGTTTATTCAATATATGTTGCTTCGCCTTGGTTGTGGTTTTTTGTTTTTTTTTTGTTTCTCGGAAGCATTAAAACAAAAACATTCATTTTAAAACAACACCGGTGAAAATGGCAAATATTTGGTTTATTTTTGTTGGTCTATATTTTTGAAACTGTCATAAAATTAGACCAAAAAAATAGAGCAGCGGTGAAAACGTCCTAAGACTGCGCCAGTGCCCGCCATCTAGAATGACCGAGAGGGGAATTTGCTGACAGACAAGACTATGGTGGCAGCCAGGTGGAAGGAGCACTTCGAATATTTGTTGAATGGTGAAAATGTAGGTGTTTTAAGGAGCAGGATGGACATAGTAGGCAAAGGTCAAGCTGTGGAACCACCAATGCACAGTGGTCCAGGTAGCATACAAGGCGGTAATGAGTTGTTCAAGCCGAAAATAGCAGAGATAGAAAAAAAACTTTGTTCAACAGAGTTTCTCCTAACGTTAAGGGGCTTATTGAGATTTTCATAAAAATTAGGGTGGGCCACATTTGAAAAAAAAATTAAAAATTAAACTTTTTCATTTGCAGAGATACGGGTATACAATGTTCCCGAAGTTGTAGTTAAACCAGATTCCAAGAATTTTGCTCAAAAAACTATTTCTGTAGCTCTTAAATTGACTGATTTAGAGCAATTTTCCTTAGGGTGACCCTTAAAAAAACAGTTTTTTTGCTCTAACTTTTTTGTTTCAAATTTCTCAGCGATGTGATGTTCAGACCACATGCCAGACCACATTTTGTGCTTTGCAGGGCGCAACTTTTCATGGGCTTAACGTTGCCATATCTTAGGCGGATCAAAAGTTATAGAGGTTTTTCTTCGAAAAAAACGTTTTCTTCTAACGGCTGTATCTATGAATGGCGCAAACATTTTTTCAATCTGTTTTCTCGACCTTATTCTACTACTTTCAGGCTTCATTTCAGGGTATTTAAATCGAGGGGGCAATTGATATAACCCCATATTATAAGGTATATTATGAGACGTTTCGCGGCGGCCCGATTATTTACATTTTATGTTTTGTTTTGGTATGATTCTGCGTGAACTTTCCGTTAAATCCAAACACAAAATATTTTTTTTAACGTTTTACTTATAATCCATGTTTTCTTCAGCATTTTATGTTTAAAATGCAATGCTATGAATAATCTAGTAACACGTATTGAAAATCGTATGAAAAGCTTTGTTCTTAAGCTCTAGAAACCGTAAAGTAAAATAGGTAGAATTGATGATCCGACTCATTGGAATGTTCAGCGCGAAATAACCAAACAAACGGGCTCCCACTAATTGTCAAAGTAGATAAACACCCTTATTGCAATGCAAAAATGCCATATTGCAATGAAAAATTACCGTTTTTTTCATTTTCAAGCACTAATTTGCTATTTTTATGTGTTTTGCTTCCATGGTTTACTTCGTGTTATGGCAAACGCCACACCATTTTGTTATAGAGCCTGAGCAGAAGCTAATATCTTGAAAACAGCAGTTCTTATGAACTTGATATGAATAAGAGGTAACATGACAAAAATAATAACAAAAATTAATATCCAAAATAAATACTTCTGGCATAACATTATCAGATATTTTAATACAAAACGAAAAATAATTCTGTTTTGCCTATGATATTGTAATAACAACATATGATGCCTTGATTATTTTGTATACTACTTTTTGTTATTTCATATCTTATACATGTGAGTAATTCTCGCTGAGACCGAGCCACTATTTGCACGAGGTCTTTGAAAATGCCCAAATTTATGTTCATTCGAATCATTCGAATGCTTTCGGCGAGTTGAGTTCAGTGCGAGTTGGCTCTTGTTTCGGACGGTAGAACGATCGCGCGATTTGCCGAAATTTTGTGTTTTGTTTTGTTTTTCCTTAGGACGGTTCGTAAGTAAATTGATGAATATATTTTATTATTTTTACAGCATATACTGTTATTGACAAACGCTCTATATTGTTGAATAGAGCTTCCTATTATTCACCTTTCCCTCTAACACAAATTTTCCTTCCCGAGACATCTATGAAGGTAGTATGGGTTCCCTGCATCTTCACTAGTAGATGTTGAACTAACATTCCTTCCCTTCCTTCCGTGATTGTAAGGACGTGGCCAGGTATACAACTGCTACTGTATAGGAAAAGGTACTAATCCCAAGTACCAATTTGCGACAATATACAGTAGATTGCTCAATTGAGCATTGTATAGCCACCCACGATTTGTACAATCACATATGCTATGCTATTCGAATGCTTTCGGCGAGTTTATTAGGGATCCGAGTTAAATTTTTCAGAAAGATGGACCCCTCGTTAGTTATAGACGAAATCACTTTTATGGACCCCTCGATTTTTGTCAATTCTCGACTCACCAAAACTGTCATAACTCCAACATTTCTCAACCGATCTTAGAGATCAGCATATCGTTGGAAAGAGGAGGAGAGTGTCCTGAATTTACAATAATAACAATGGAGCAGCCATGTTTGATTTGGCTGCCATATTGGATTTATTTTTAAAAACTATTTTTTTGCTAGGTTTGCAACCACCGATTTTGAATATCACTGCATCGATGGAAAGCTTAGCTTATATTGAGCTTTGCGTTCAAAAATCTCAGGTGTCTGTTTTTTCTATCAAAAGTTATGTACGATTCACCAATTTTTTTTAAAGTCCCATCTGAGGCAAGAAAATTATTTTTATGGTTTATATGAGACTACGACATCAGTTCATTGATTTCATACACTATTCTACGCCAAATATATTTTGAAAATGAAGAGCATATCTACAACAGCAGGGCAGCAGGGACTATGTCCAAGGGCTTGACGATCCCTCCCCAGGCCATCTGCGAGTTGTGGCGCCTGCCTAGGATGTGGTGGGGTTTGACAGTGGGCCCTGTTAAACCTCTATAAAAATCTGCATGTATCCGCAAGTAGGCTCCGCCAAAGCGACCGTGTGCCGCTCAAAGCGCACAAGCCCAAGTCCTGGTGTTAGGTGGGACGCTAAACAGCCCTGACACGACGGCCCTCCGACGAGACAGGAGGTTTGCGCAGGCCCAATAAGCCGCCTTTAAAAACAACTATTACGAACGACATAGAAGATAATACGACTCGATACAATCGGCAACGACCTAGGCTACGAATAAAGGATCACGATTGGAAGCTTGGAACATGGAACTGCAAGTCGCTAGGCTTCGCAGGTTGCGATAGGGTAATCTACGATGAATTACATCCCCGCAACTTCGATGTCGTAGCGCTGCAGGAAATCTGCTGGACAGGACAGAAAGTGTGGAAAAGACTTCCGGCTCCGAATCTCCAGGAAATCCAGGAGGAGATCGGCCGGCTGAAAAACAACAAAGCCCCTGGAGTTGACCAACTACCAGGAGAGCTGTTTAAACACGGTGGTGAAGCACTGGCTAGAGCGCTGCACTGGGTCATTACCAAGGTTTGGGAGGATGAGGTTCTGCCGCAGGAGTGGATGGAAGGTGTCGTGTGTCCCATCTACAAAAATGGCGATAAGCTGGATTGTAGCAACTACCGCGCAATCACATTGCTGAACGCCGCCTACAAGGTACTCTCCCAAATTTTATGCCGTCGACTAACACCAATTGCGAGAGAGTTCGTGGGGCAGTACCAGGCGGGATTTATGGGTGAACGCTCTACCACAGACCAGGTGTTCGCCATACGTCAGGTATTGCAGAAATGCCGCGAATACAACGTGCCCACACATCATCTATTTATCGACTTCAAAGCAGCATATGATACAATCGATCGGGACCAGCTATGGCAGCTAATGCACGAAAACGGATTTCCGGATAAACTGATACGGTTGATCAAGGCGACGATGGATCGGGTGATGTGCGTAGTTCGAGTTTCAGGGGCATTCTCGAGTCCCTTCGAAACCCGTAGAGGGTTACGGCAAGGTGATGGTCTTTCGTGTCTGCTATTCAACATCGCTTTGGAGGGAGTAATACGAAGGGCAGGGATTGACACGAGTGGTACGATTTTCACGAAGTCCATCCAGTTATTTGGTTTCGCCGACGACATTGATATCATGGCACGTAACTTTGAGAGGATGGAGGAAGCCTACATCAGACTGAAAAGCGGAGCTAAACGGATTGGACTAGTCATCAACACGTCGAAGACGAAGTACATGATAGGAAGAGGCTCAAGAGAGGTCAATGTGAGCCACCCACCACGAGTTTGTATCGGTGGTGACGAAATCGAGGTGGTTGAAGAATTCGTGTACTTGGGCTCACTGGTGACCGCCGATAACGATACCAGCAGAGAAATTCGGAGACGCATAGTGGCTGGAAATCGTACGTACTATGGACTCCGCAAGACGCTCCGATCGAATAGAGTTCGCCGCCGTACCAAACTGACTATCTACAAAACGCTTATAAGACCGGTAGTTCTCTACGGACACGAGACCTGGACGATGCTCGTGGAGGACCAACGCGCACTGGGAGTTTTCGAAAGGAAAGTGTTGCGTACCATCTATGGTGGGTTGCAGATGGCGGACGGTACGTGGAGGAGGCGAATGAATCACGAGTTGCATCAGCTGTTGGGAGAACCATCCATCGTTCACACCGCGAAGACTGCGGTGGGCCGGGCACGTAGCCAGAATGTCGGACAGTAATCCGGTGAAAATGGTTCTCGACAACGATCCGACGGGAACAAGAAGGCGAGGTGCACAGCGGGCAAGGTGGATCGATCAGGTGGAGGACGACTTGCGGACCCTCCGCAGACTGCGTGGTTGGCAAAGTGCAGCCATGAACCGAGCTGAATGGAGAAGTCTTTTATGTGCAGCACAGGCCACTCCGGCCTTAGTCTGATGATAAATAAAATAAATCTACAACAGTAATTTATTTGGAAGGCTCAAAACTTTAATCCAATACCAAATCCAATATGGCTGCCCCATTTTTATTATTGCAAATTTAGGATACACTCTTTCTCTTTCCAACGATATACTGATCCCTAAGATCGGTCGAGAAATGTTGGAGTTATGACAATTTTGGTGAATCAAGAATTGACAATAATCGAGGGGTCCATAAAAGTGATTTCATCTAAAACTAACAAGGGGTCCATCTTTCTGAAAAAATAAACTCGGATCCCTAATAAACTTGCCGAAAGCATTCGAATTAACATAAATTTGGGCATTTTCAAAGACCTCGTGCAAATAGTGGCCCGGTCTCTGCGAGAATTACTCACGTTGTATAAGATATGAATCACAAAAAGTAATATACAAAATATTCAAGGCATAACATAGTTTGTTATTACAAAATCAACGGCAAAACATAATTATTTTTCGTTTTGTATTAAAATATCTGATAATGTTATGCCTGAAGTATTTATTTTGGATATTAATTTTTGTTATTATTTTTTGTCATGTTATCTCTTATTCATATCAAGTTCATAAGAACTGCTGTTTTCAAGATATAAGCTTCTGCTCAGGCTCTATAACAAAATGGTGTGGCGTTTGCCACATCACGAAGTAAGCCATGGAAGAAAAACAACTAAAAATAGCAAATCAGTGCTTGTAAATGAAAAAACGGTAATTTTTCATTGCAATAATATGGGGTTAATTTCAATTACCCCCTCGATTCGAATACCCTGAAATGAAGCCTGGAAGTAGTAGAATAAGGTCGAGAAAACAGATTGAAAAAATGTTAGCGCCATTCATAGATACAGCCGTTAGAAGAAAACGTTTTTTTCGAAGAAAAACCTCAATAACTTTTGATCCGCATAAGATATGGCAACGTTGAGCCCATGATAAGTTGCGCCCTGCAAAGCACAAAATGTGGTCTGGCATGTGGTCTGAACATCACATTGCTGAGAAATTTGAAACAAAAAAGTTAGAGCAAAAAAAACTGGTTTTTAAAGGGTCACCCTAAATAAACTTGGGAAAATTGCTCTAAATCAGTCAATTTAAGAGCTACAGAAATAATTTTTTGAGCAAAATTCTTGGAATCTGGCTGAACTACAGCTTCGCGGAACATTGTATACCCGTATCTCTGCAAATGAAAAAGCTTAATTTTTAATTTTTTTCAAATGTGGCCCACCCTAATTTTTATGAAAATCTTAATAAGCCCCTTACCGTTAGGAGCAACTTTGTAGAACAAAGTTTTTTTTTCTATCTCTGCTATTTTCGGCTTGAAAAACTTATTACCACTTTGTCTCCTTCCTGGACCAATGTGCAATGCTGGACGAGGTAAAGAAGGCTATAAACGAGTTGAAAAACTGTAAAGCTGCTGGGAAGGACGAGATCCCGGTCGAGCTTCTCAAACACGAAAGTGAGTAGCTGCGTCAATCAATCCACCACATTATCCAGAAAATATGGGAGGACAAAGAACTGCCTGCTGGCTGGCTGATTGGATGGCCTCATATGCTCAATCTATAAGAAAGGGCACAGACTAGAGTGTGCCAATTACAGAGGGCCCACCCTTCTCAACTCGGCATAAAAAATCCTGTCGCATATCCTGTTTCACAGACTGAGGCCGCTTGAGGGCCGATCAACGACGGATCAGATGTTTAGCCTGCGGATGATTCTTGATAAATTCCGGGATTACAACTTGCAGACTCACTATCTGTTCATTGATTTCAAAGCAGCGTACGATTCAGTGGAAAGAAATGAGGTGTGGCAGATAATATTCGGACATGGTTTTCCGGCGAAACTGATTAGACTGATACGTGCAACGCTGGATGGCTTGAAATCAAGTATTCGGATTGCAGACGAAGTGTCAACCTCGTTTGTGACCTTAGACGGATTGAAGCAGGGTGATGCACTTTCGAATTTATTGTTCAACATTGCACTCGAAGGCGCTATTAGGAGATCTGGCGTGCAAAGGACGACATCGACCTTAATGGAATCGATCGCAGAGCAGTAGTGGAGGCTTTTGTCCCACTGAAGAGGGAGATGGCGAGGATAGGCCTAACCATTAACTTTACCAAGACAAAGTACATGGTGGCAGGTAGAGATTGATGAAGACCTAGTGGTGTTGGTGCTGAGGTAGTGCTTGATCGGGATGTGTTTGAAGTTTTTGAAGATTTTGTTTACCTTGGAACGCTTGTGACATGTGACAATGACGTTTCCCGGGAAGTTAAAAGACGTATTGCTGCTACGAATAGGGCCTTTTACGGATTACGTAACCATTTTAGGTCCCGCAATATGCATACGGAAACGATATTTGCTCTATACAAAACTTTGATTCTACCAGTGGCCCTTTATGGACATGAAGCATGGACGTTAATAGAGGCGGACCGGAGACTCCAAACTTTAGTTAATTTTTTATTGCATCTTGAAGCACAAGCTAGTGAAGTAATAATTTAGAAAATTTTCGATACCGATCAACTTCTTCCAGACTGACCATTTTCAGAACTCCATACACTCCGCGTTGAAACAGGGCTTCGCAATCCAAAATCAAAGTTTGTATGGTGTCCTGGAGATGTTTAGTCCAGAAGGAATTAGTCAGTTTTGAAAAATCTCATTGATTTCTTTTTCGGACCGCGCTTCAAGATACATCCAAAAAATAACTGAAGTAAGGGATCCCTTATGATCGGTATTGAATAATTTTTTACAAAAAAAAATTGAACGCGGCTTTGAAATCCAAAACGAAAGTTTGTTTGTAGTCCTGGACATATTGTAATAAATAGTAAAAGATCAGTACATTTTCAGAACAATACAAAACTGCGTTGACTCTTCCTTGATCGAATGGCCCAACAAAATGAAAATCCATCGAGAAATGACTGAGCCACAGAGCAACAGACGTCATACTTAGAACAAAAGCATTCAGAATCATCGTCACGGAAGCTTTATCATCCAGTGCTTAATACACTCTGTGTGATTAAGCGGAAACCAGATGGCGGTAGTGTGCAAACATCAAACACAAGCAAACCCGATTGCCGATTGACCACCTACAAAAGAATGAATATACCGCTAAAAAGGTGAACGATAGATCATGTGCTGAGTGAGATATCAGCGTTCAAAGTCCGGGGGTGTAATAATTATAACACCATCGCTGTTTTTTTTATACAAAATGGTCATGTTTAAGGATCAAAATCTAAATATCTAGCAATTCGATTAAGGACATTTTTGGCCTGAGATCCTAAAATGAAGTTCATTTTCAATTAATGATTGTTATTTGTATGCATGTTCACTGGAAAAGCACCTTTTGTCGGTATGTTCAGTCTAAGGGCGCAGATACACTGTACCATATATACTCAGTCATCGAAGAGAAACCGGAAGAATGTTGTTTTTTATATACTTTTTTGTTCAAGCTACTTTCATCTCTAATAAAGACGTGTTTTTCAATCGAGTATATTTTCACGTTCCCCACGCTAGTTTTTATTTCGCTGCGGGAGAAAATCCTTTCGTTGGTCATAATCCTTCCTACAGGTTATAGGCCCAGTCGCGGATCGTGAAATAGTGTAGCGGTTGTTCGGAAAAATCGGAATTTATTGGTCGTCGGTTCGGCGTGTTTTATTTGGTGCGGCGGTAGTGTGGTGCGCTCGGCGGAAAGTTGCCGATCGGGAGCAAAATGGCGGATGCAGGAAAGTTTTCGCTAGGGAAGCTCAACAACACGAATTACGCGACATGGAAATTTCAAATGGAAATGTTCCTCGTGCGCGAAGACCTTTGGCATGTTATTGAGGAGCCAAAGCCGCAACCTGAAACAGTGGATTAGGGGAAAGCCGACAAGAAGGCGCGGTCTACAATCGGATTGCGCTTGGAGCAGAGCCAGTACCCGGTAATCAAGGACTGTACTAGTGCAGTTACAGTGTGGGATGCTTTGAAAGCATACCACGAAAAATCGACGGTTACATCACAGCTATCACAGCTGATCCGGTTGTTGGATGCGAAGCTCTCGGAAGGGGGCGATGTAGAAAAACACCTGCTGGAGATGGACACTTTGTTCGAGCGTGTACAGAATGCCGGGCTGGAGTTACAAGAAAAAATGCAAGTTGCAATGGTGTTGCGCAGTGTACCTGAGTCGTACCACCATCTCGCGTCGGCTTTGGAGGCACGACCAGACGAAGACATCACAATGGAGCTCGTTCGGTCAAAATTGGTTGACGAGTATCAGCGACGTTTGGCTCGAGAAGGGAAGTTGGCCGGAGGCGAACATGTTTTGAAGACGCAAAATGTAAGCAAAGACAAAACATGCTTCTTTTGCAAGAAACCCGGACACTTCAAGAAGGACTGCAGAAAGTGGCATGCAGCAAAAGATAAGCAGGACGAAAGCGGCCCTTCCAGTGGCAGGACAGGTAGCGGTGGTCGGAATAATCATCCTCAAGCGAAGGTCAAGCAAGCAACAAATGTGCAAGCGGTGAGTTTTTTCGCTCAGGAGGAGACGCATGTCACCTGTGCAGCAGTGAAGCTCAATCGATCGTGGGCGGTGGACAGTGGCGCATCATGCCACATGACCGGGAGCAAAAGTTTTTTCGACACTATAGAGCATTCGTCGAGTGTGCAGGTGATGATGGCGAATGGAAAGTGTACACGATCAGACGGGCATGGCACTGGTTCCGTGGCAGGTATCAACGGTGCGGGAAATCAGGTGGATATTCATCTGCAAAACGTCCTATACGTACCTGAGCTCGACAGTGGACTCCTGTCGGTAAGTAAAATTACAGATAACGGCTTCGAAGTTCTTTTCAAACGGAACAGTGTTGAGATCGTCGATCATATGGGCAAGGTGGTGACGGTAGGTGGTCGTAGTGGTGGTCTGTATGTGCTCAATAACTCGGAGCGTGCAGCGGTGGCTGCAGGACGACGTCACACTATGCAGTGCCAGCATACGTGGCATCGGAGATTCGGTCACCGGGATCACACGGTTTTAGACCGAATTAAGAAGGAGAACTTGGCCACCGGCATGGAGCTGGTGAATTGCGGCATAAAGTGCATATGCGAGCAATGCTTGGAAGGGAAGATGGCTCGCCTGCCATTTCCACAGAAAGCAGAAATAAAAACAACTGAACCACTAGAGCTTATCCACACTGACCTGTGCGGACCGATGAGCAACGTCACGCCCGGTGGAAATAAATATTTTATGGTACTCATCGATGATTACAGCAGATATCTAGTGTTGTATCTGCTGAAGGACAAGGCGGAAGCAAAACAGTGCATCAAAAGTTATGTGCGTCTAGTCGAAAATCAGTTCAACCGGAAGCCACGAATCATCCGTTCAGACCGCGGTGCGGAGTTTGTCAACAAAGAGCTACAACAGTTCTATAGCGAAGAAGGAATAGAGATGCAGCTGACTGCTGGGTATTCACCGCAGCAGAACGGCGTCGCTGAGCGACGGAATCGCTACCTCCAAGAGATGGCGGTTTGTATGCTGCTTGACGCGGGACTCGAAAAACGATACTGGGGTGAAGCGATTGCGGCAGCCGCCTATATCCAGAATCGTCTACCTTCGCGGGTTGTGCAAAAGACACCAATGGAATTATGGTGCGGTGTGAAACCGGACTTGAGCCACCTCAAGGTGTTCGGATGCAGCGCGTTTGTCTACGTGCCGGACGTCAAGCGAAGCAAATTGCAAAACAGAGCGGAAAAGTTGATCTTCGTCGGCTATGCCTGCGGAACCAAGGCATACAGGTTCCTTAACAAGCGGACTGGGAAAATAACCATCAGTAGAGACGTTAAGTTTCTTGAGCTTGGACCTGAGTTGCAGGAGGAGTCTAGCGGTAGCCCAATGAAGAGGGCAAAAGCAAGAGGTAATACTTCAACCGAGCAGGATGGAGCAGTCTGTTCCGAAGACCTGATGGAGTTTCAGTTCAGCGGTGCAGAAGGAGGAAGCGAAAATAGTGAACAAGTGAGTGTTGATAGTGCGGATGTAGTGAGTGATTGCGATACAGAGCCGGACTTCCATGGATTCTCGGAACTTGACACCACTGTGGAAGAATTCCACGAAGCGGAAGACTCGGCAAAAAAATGAAGATTTGTATCACGGTGAAGACAACGGCGAATGTGAACAGCCGCCGCGTAGATCGCAGCGGGAAAATGCAGGTGCAATTCCGAAGAGATACGACAACTACGTCGTGGGCGTAGCTAAGATCGAGGAGCGCGATCCGAGCAGCTACAATGAGGCAATGAAAAGTGTAAATAAGTCGGAGTGGTCAAGAGCAATGGATGAAGAATATCGATCCCTAATGGCAAAAGATACTTGGACACTTGTTCCTTTGCCACCGGGTCGTCGTGCTATCGGTTCGAAGTGGGTCTATAAAAAGAAGAAGGACGCAACCGGGCGCACAGTGCGATTCAAGGCACGCATGGTTGCCCAAGGTTATGCCCAGCGGTTCGGTGAAGATTTTAGTGAAGTGCACGCACCGGTAGCTTTGCAACAGACATTCCGTGTTCTTCTTACTGTTGCGGGTCATCAAGGACTCCAAGTACGGCATGTAGACGTTAAAAATGCATACTTGAATGGGGTGTTGCAAGAAGAAATTTTTATGCGTCAGCCCCCGGGTTATTCAGTGTCGGGCAAAGAAGAACTAGTGTGCAAATTGAACCGGAGTCTTTACGGACTTAAGCAGGCCGCTAGGGTCTGGAACTCGACAGTGAAGGAAGTGTTGATTGGTCTTGGGTTCCGCCAGTCGGAAGCGGACGCATGCCTGTTTATCAAACGATGCAGTGGCGGCGAGTGGATTTATGTGTTGATTTATGTCGACGATATGATTATCGTCTGCAAGAATGGACAGCGGATTACACAGCTGGAACGAGAACTGCAGCAGCATTTTGAAATTTCTTCCCTCGGTGAGGTGCAGCTGTTTCTTGGCATTAATGTAACGAAGGATAAGCAAGGTGTATATTCTCTGAGTCAAAAGTGTTTTATTCATGAGGTTGCGGAACGATTCGGTCTTGCTGGTGCGAAGACGTCTAAGTACCCACTAGATCCCGGGTATTTCAGACTGGACGCTGGTGAGCCACTGGCTGACAACATTCAATATCATAGTCTCGTCGGTGCGTTACTATACATAGCTACGAATACAAGACCGGACATAGCAGCGGCGATCTCGATCCTTAGTAGAAAGACCAGCCAGCCTGCGCAACGGGACTGGCTTGAGTTAAAGCGTGTGGTGCGCTATCTTGTAGCCACACAAAACCATCAGCTAAGGTTGAGCAGTGACCGTACGAAGAACCTTTCGCTGATCGGGTACAGCGATGCCGACTGGGGCGGTGACACAACTGACCGGAAGTCCACCAGCGGATTTGTGTACTTGGTCGGTGATGGAAGCGTAAGTTGGGCAAGCCGCAAGCAGGGTTGCGTAACAACATCAACGATGGAGTCAGAGTATGTCGCGTTGTCCGACGCCGGACAGGAAGCGATTTGGCTGCGAAGGTTATTGGCGGAGTTGGGACACAAACAGCAGTCACCCACAGTCGTCAACGAAGACAATCGTAGCTGCATTGACTTCGTGTCGCTGGAAAGGCAGAACAAAAGGAGTAAACATATCGATACTCGATACCACCACGCTAAGGACCTATGTGCTCGGGGAGTGATTCAGTTACGCTATTGCCCATCGGAAAAAATGGTGGCTGACGTTTTTACTAAGCCACTTGGACCGATTAAGATGCAGCAATTCAGAGAGGACCTTGGACTACGTCAGGATCAAGGGTCCAGTGTTCAGCGAGGAGGAGTGTCGGTATGTTCAGTCTAACACGGACAGAAATTTGATTACATTGAATCTATAATATCGTTTGTTGTATTTAAACCGCAAAAACTATTTGGATTCATGTCTATTTTTATTGATTATACAATATTTGTTCATATTAATTTGAAAATAAATATGTTTGTTTCAATAATCTGACTTACAATAATAATATTGTTGAAATAAAAAGAAATTTTTTTTATTCCAAAAATAAATCTTTTTATTTTAATGTCTAGTTACTCGTTTTCTCTCTAGACAAAAACCGCATGTAACGGTACAGCCTTGAGTAACGCCTGATGTATAAAATAAAAAAAACTCATCTGTCATTTTCGCAAAGCAAATAAAAATAATTTGAAATTGAATTGTACGTTTCAGTCAGTTTTACCAAATTAAGTACTGTTTTAATGGCAAATATAAAATATACAGGTAAGTCAATTGTTCATAGCTAACATTGGCGGTAATAGTTTGATAAAAATCTAGATATTTATGAACAATGGTTTGTAAATCTGTGTAAATTTTTTCTCTATTTCGGAAAATTCCAGTTTCCATTCTTTATTCTGATCGATGGCTCAGAAGGGCAAGGAGGAATCCGATGATGGTGTTCATCGGATCATTCTCAAAGTGGCGTAAGGGAGAGCCACCATTTTTTTTGCGTCGAGTCCTCTTCCTCAGTACGAAATTGGCTATCCAATAGGCATCGGCAATTAGCCAAGAGATCCCTTCAATAGTAAGTAGGTTACTCATTAACATCGCGCAGACAACTTACTTTTGCATCTATGTATTTATAAAACTAATTTTAGCTACCATGCACCATTTTGCTTCAATTCTTTGGTCGTATGATTCCACATTCCACTACCACCAAATAGTGCTGTTGGATGGATGCGGCATTTTGGAACATTGCATTGCATATTGTAGTACTGCAGCAATTCCAGCATCCACAATCTCAACAGTGCTCTGGCGATGGGAGCAAAACTATCACAAGGCGCAGACGCATTCATTAGAAACTTGAGTTCAGGAGTGACCATGGCTATTCCGGGATTATGCTTCGGCCAAAACCAGTAGTTACAATGAACTACGTGTCGTTTTATTGCCTACGTAATGATGATCGGACTGACTTATTTCATTTACAAATGTAAGCATCAATTTTACTACAAATCTAACCGGCATTGTGATAGGAGCAATAGAGGTAACTTTATTTAATGGACCAGTAAATAAACTATGCGAATCTGTGTGCAGAAAGAAAAACATATAAAACTGCATAATGTTTCTCAGTCACTTTTTTAATAGTCTGTTTTAATTATGAGCTTTATCACTTGATAAAGCTAAACTTCAATGAAAATAAGTTGTGTGGACATTGACATAGAGATGCACTTTATCAAGTAATAAAGCTTGTAGTCTGAATAGGCTATAAGGATAAAGAATTTGAAAGAAAATTATAAAATCAAAATATAACAATTTTTATTTCAATAAAAATGTGTAATATAAATACTATAAATAGATTATTAAAACAACAATATTATGATTTTATGTTCGATTACGAAGCTAATTAAAATAATAAACTATCTCTTTTTGAAATAACAGTTATTTTCATTGTTTAGCAAGACGTAACACAGTTACCGCTGAAGCGAAGATTCAAACCGTCAAATAACTATTTGATTTCAAATATATTTTCTTTTAATTTCAACAATTTGTTTTTTCATGAGATTTTAAAAACAAAAACAAATTCTTTTTACCGCCAAAACAATGCGAAATTCTTGTTGAATTTACGTTAGTTATTATTGTTTTTAAAAAAGTTTTTTCTGCGTGAAGGGCGCAGATACACTGTACCATATATACTCAGTCATCGGGGAGAAACCGGAAGAATGTTGTTTTTTATATACTTTTTTGTTCAAGCTACTTTCATCTCTAATAAAGACGTGTTTTTCAATCGAGTATATTTTCACGTTCCCCACGCTAGTTTTTATTTCGCTGCGGGAGAAAATCCTTTCGTTGGTCATAATCCTTCCTACACCTTTTAGTTAGAATTTATTATAAAGCTACCACTTATACGGGGCTCCATACAAGTGGAGTGGCTTTATAATTATTTCCGACTAAAACGTGCCTTTTCAGTAAACATGCATACAAATAACAATCGTTTAATGAATATTCAAGTTATTTTAGGCTGGGACGCCAAATTTTCCTTACTCAATTCGCTAGAAATCGAGATTTTGATTCTCAAACATGACCATTTTGTATAAAAAAACAGCGATAATGTTATAATTATTTTCCCGTATCATGTTTTCATGACGCTCTCCGATTTTCGCAGCAATATAATGATCTCTAAAAGAACTTCAATATGATCCGCCAAATAATTTGCATTAAGAGTAGAATTCATAACATCTTACCGAGGTAGCGACGATGACATGAGTGTTACAAATGCAGCGCAATCCGTTGAATGCGCTACGGACATTTCCGTTCTGACATTCCGCTCAATAGTGACAAACGTTCCAGCCAATCCAATATCGGCTTGCCTCCGTTCCACTTCGTCCGTTACTGCGTCTCCTGGACTAAATCAATCCAAAATGAACCTCAACTGTTTATACTGAAAGTTGTTTCATAGTTACCCAAGATACGGCTTCGAAGGTTCTTTGATATCGAACGTAAAGTTCAAATAATTTCCGAGTGTCTCGAGCACCCGTATCTCCAACCCATCCCAACTGATGGCAATGTTTCCTACCCCATCGGTGGACATGATCTTGAACACAAACGGCGGTTGATGTGCTGCGGAAACCGTGAAACGATGACCGGAGAATCCTTTCCGAATTTTCGGCGGAAATAAGTTCACGTTTGGACGGGAAAATTTTCCGTTCAACCAAGATGTGAGCACCATGGGTCGATTGGAACCCAAACCGTCGATGTACAATTCGTGCGTGTACAATACGTAGGCAGATTCACTATTGATCGTCTTTTCTGTCGAATACGATTCTCCGATAACCAGCAGATTTAGGATGTCTCTGGACTCCTTGGAAGATAGGAAATCCTGCAGCTTCCACTGACTTGATCGAGGGACGACAATTACGTGATTGGTTAACTGAGGCCCGAGCACCTTTCGAGTCATCATGACATCCGATATGAATAGAATATAGCTTCGACACTTTGAGGCCGAAGGCATCAGCAATTCCGGATTACTCAAGGTATAGTTGGAACTTATCTTACCGCATATATACGTCGTTGGAAACTCCTTAAACAAGGCTTCCATTACATACGTTTCCGTTTGTTCGACATACACGTCAAAAAGAATTATCGGAATACATGAACTCAAGTATTTATTAATAATACGAATCAGAAGCATCACTAAGGCCATGGACTGTTGGTCGTTTATCATTACATGGGCGAAATTTTTAGCCCAGACCTGCTCCCGAGTTTTAGGATTTCCCCGGAATGTCGGATCGTTGTGTCGTTTAGCTCTCGAGTGATCAAGGGTATCATTAGTCGACTCAAATCCTCCGGAAGCATATTGCTCACTACTCAACTCGTAAAACCGATTCCGGCGGTGCTCCACATCGTACGACTTGTAGGCAATCAGGGCCTCCTGAATATGGTTTCGTCTCTGCCCTGTATCCTGCCAGGCCAGCGAAAGTTCCAACCACAGGAAGCAAAACACACTAACAAGGATAACACTTTTCATTTCGCTTTCCTCTTCAGCACAGCTGACCGAATGACCGTAGATGAACTGTAGACCGTCGCAAGACTCTGCTCCCGGTTTTATAGGTTCGACTCATACGAACAGGTGTGCTTCGTGGAGGGTTAGAAATATATGAAACGCAATCAACTTTTGAACCCACTTCTCATGTTGTTCTTTTTTAATCTCCGCGCGCGAAGAAAGAGATACTGGGAATTGATTCAATCTATATGCGGGTTATAATTAGGAAGGCAATTAATTTTATTTTTACGACCTCCACAGATAAAATATTTGGAGGAAATTTTGCTTTCACAAGTTTGATTCATATCCTATGTGTGCAAGTGCATACTAGGATTGCTGTACGAAAATTCATTATAATTAATTCATTATTATGCCATATGATTGCTCCAAAAAAGAACTTTTGATAGAAGGCCCGCAGACCCTTAGTGTCATATACCGATCGACTCAGCTTGACAAACTGAGGTGATGTCTGTTTGTGTGTATGTATGTGTGTGAATGTGTTGCATTCGACGGGAAATGCGGTCCCATTGTTTGCTATTTAAATTTAGTTCAACCGGCATTTTAGAATTATTGAAAAAATATTGTTTTTTTCCCAAGGGTCTCCCTTGTAATTTTTTTCAAAACCGAAAAAAAAATATTTAAAAATGGTGGCAATGCATTTCAATCAATGCGAAAACATGCAAAATTATCGAAAAATGTGATCTATTCCCCTAAAGAGCTTTTATGACCTTTCTCATGTGATTTTTTCAATATATTTTGTAATGCACGAGAAAGGCATCATCAATGCTAGGGGGAGTAATCTGGGTTTTTCCGTATTATTTTCGCTGATAGTTTTGCTTCCCTGTTGGTCGTAATTCCACCACAAGTTGATCGAAAGGTGAATGGCGATATGACAGACAACGGTGGCGGTATGGTAATGAACATAAGAGCACGCGCGCAGGACATGCGATTTCCGGATCCGAATCTCCAGGAAATCCAGGAGGAGATCGGCCGGCTGAAAAACAACAAAGCCCCTGGAGCTGACCAACTACCAGGAGAGCTGTTTAAACACGGTGGTGAGGCACTGGCTAGAGCGCTGCACTGGGTTATTACCAAGGTTTGGGAGGATGAGGTTCTGCCGCAGGAGTGGATGGAAGGTGTCGTGTGTCCCATCTACAAAAAGGGCGATAAGCTGGATTGTAGCAACTACCGCGCAATCACATTGCTGAACGCCGCCTACAAGGTACTCTCCCAAGTTTTATGCCGCCGACTAACACCAATTGCAAGAGAGTTCGTGGGGCAGTACCAAGCGGGATTTATGGGTGAACGCTCTACCACAGACCAGGTGTTCGCCATACGTCAGGTATTGCAGAAATGCCGCGAATACAACGTGCCCACACATCATCTATTTATCGACTTCAAAGCCGCATATGATACAATCGATCGGGACCAGCTATGGTAGCTAATGCACGAAAACGGATTTCCGGATAAACTGATACGGTTGATCAAGGCGACGATGGATCGGGTGATGTGCGTAGTTCGAGTTTCAGGGGCATTCTCGAGTCCCTTCGAAACGCGTAGAGGGTTACGGCAAGGTGCTGGTCTTTCGTGTCTGCTATTCAACATCGCTTTGGAGGGAGTAATACGAAGGGCAGGGATTGACACGAGTGGTACGATTTTCACGAAGTCCGTCCAGTTATTTGGTTTCGCCGACGACATTGATATCATGGCACGTAACTTTAAGAGGATGGAGGAAGCCTACATCAGACTGAAAAGCGAAGCTAAACGGATTGGACTAGTCATCAACACGTAGAAGACGAAGTACATGATATGAAGAGGCTCAAGAGAGGTCAATGAACGAATGAACCACGAGTTGCATCAGCTGTTGGGAGAACCATCCATCGTTCACACTGCGAAAATCGGAAGACTGCGGTGGGCCGGGCACGTAGCCAGAATGTCGGACAGTAATCCGGTGAAAATGGTTGTCGACAACGATCCGACGGGAACAAGAAGGCGAGGTGCACAGCGGGCAAGGTGGATCGATTTGCGGACCCTCCGCACACTGCGTGGTTGGCGAAGTGCAGCCATGGACCGAGCTGAATGGAGAAGACTTTTATGTGCAGCACAGGCCACTCCGGCCTTAGTCTGATAATAAATAAATAAATGCAAATGAACAATTCTACATAAAATTCTACTATGATTAAATAAATTTTAAATTAGTTTTAGCTGATTTAAGCCCCAAACGCAATACAACGGAACGGCGACGGAAACGGAAAATTTGACAGTTAGCCCATATATTTTCTGTCAAATTTGCCGTTTCCGTCGCCGTTCCGTTGTATTGCGTTTGGGGCTTTATTTGGAGTTGGGTTGATCACTGCGATCAAGGAGCTAGACTTTACTAAGGTGGCGCAGATCAGCGCTGCGTGCCACTAGTTGTCTCTTTTACTCTCCCGCTGATCTTATGCAACGCAATTAGTGACGTCACTATTTGCGTTGCAGAAGAGCAAGATTACCGGTGGTGAGTTTAAGCCGTTTGGCAGCGCAGTATCATCACTTGACACTTTACCGGTCGCTACTAAACGTGCTGCTATAACAGTAGCGTGACTGACAGGTGACCAAATTTGGTAGCGCGATAAGAGCGCTGCTATTTGATGAACTGTCAACTGTCAAACGTCACCGGTACGGAATACAACAACCAAATTGAGAGCCGAAAATTGTGACCGATACGGAAACGAGTGACGAAACTAAAATGAAAGCGCTGCGCGGGTGATTAAAATGCTCGCGACCGATAATGATGCTCTAAGATCAACGGGTGAATAAAAGAGACAACTAGTGGCACGCAGAGCTGATCTGCGCCACCTTAGTAAAGTCTAGATCATTGAGCTGCGATATGTGTTGTGGCGCGCGTGTATTGTCGGCGTAGCACCAACTTAGAATTCGGAAGTCCGGACTTCCGAACCGAACTTTCTTCCGAAGCTTTATCTGTCAATCTAATGGATGCGTTGTTTAGCGCATCTTTAGGGGAATCCAGCGCACTACTTCCGAAGTTGGGAAAGTTGCCTGTATCTGGAGAAAAATCCAACTTCGGTATAAAAAGCGGTATAAATTTATTCCGGATACACAATAGTTACTTATGTTTCACTGCGCGCGAAACCACGCATCGCAGGCACCTTTGATTGCATGCGTATGTTTTCATGGCAATAGACCTTTCCCGTGAAAAAATATTATTAGATTAAATGATTCCTCTTTTATTTTGGTGTCACTTCTCCTAAGAAACCTATATTTTTTGAGGCTTGGAACTATTGAAAAACAACAAAACGCTATTTATTTGAAATTTCACCCCACATTCCCAAGCTGTTTTTTTTACCACAAAACCCATTCAGCCCCTTTTTCCCCTAAAGTTGACATAATTCGCGTGGTGAGTTTTAAGCAGACCTTACACGAGGCATATATTGACAATACTTTTTTCGTCAAACTTTTCATCAAACTTTTCTTCAATATTTTCACTGATTAGCCGGCATGGCCGTAGCTGAAGAAAAACTCAATTTTTTCTTGAAATAATATGAATCAAATAGCGGTATAACGCACAAAACACGCACACATTCAATCGTCATCGACTCCTGTGGGCAAACTGCGGGGGGAGATGAGGGGAAATATTGAAAAGAATATCAAACTTTTCTGATTTCCCTCAATATTTACTTCAATATTTTGGGTTCGCACTCACACGATCAATCTTTTTCTTCAATAATCAAGAGTTTGTCAAACTTTTTCCGTCGTGTGGGGTCTGCTTTAGATTTTGTGTCCCTTCCAATGTCGTGTTGGTATAGTAGCAATCCCTTTTTGTCTCTTTTTTCTCAAAGGCAAACATGATGACGTAATCATTTGTGTTGCCTGACTCAGCGTAAGAGAAGAAGAGACAACACGGTTCATGCTACTTTGCCTTCGAACATCCAGAACGAGGATTTGTTATTTATTATTTTTGTTTTGTTGCTTTCTTTACTGAATTTGATGCACGCTCATTTGGATCTACTCAAAAGTGAGTCAAATTTGACTCACTTTGAAAAAAAGTGGAACAGCTCACTTTTGAGTAACCGTATGTTTACTCACTTATGAGTAATGCAGCATCATGTCAAAATTAGAGTAAGACTTACTCACTTGTTTGCAACAAAAAGTGAGTAGATCTTACTCACTTTTTGGAAATTCTGGGCACATTTAGATTGATAAAGGAATGGCATTTTAAATATTAGAAAAAGAAGCTATCTGCTCATTTTATTTATTAATTTATTAGTAAGATCTTGGCGGGGATGGGTTAGATACAGCACATTTTTGTTTCGCTCTAACATTGCATTCAAATAATCATCAACAACCGTTCCTAGCATTCCTAGACTAAACAACACATTAGTTAGCATTACTCTAGTTGAAAATATAGTTGTAATATCAATTTCCGGTAACCATACACGTTTTAAGCGTCGTCGAAAGAGTTCTTCTGAGGTCGTTGAGTTTGAGCTGCTCGTCTCTGCCTCTTCAGTGATGTATTTCGTTCTAGTTGCAGCTGGTGGGGAATTTTCTAGTGTAATACACGTACCATACGAAGACCCGTGCAACGCCAAGGATTTCTTATAATCTGATCTGAGATCCGGTTTCATCGTGTGGTTAAGTCGCTAGAACAATCATCTTTCGGGCGCTAAGCGAACTTATCCTCACTGAAAAAGGAGACGTTGATTTCGATGTGCACGATGAAGACCTGGAGAGTTACGATGATGTGGAATTTGTTGAAGAATTAGATGAACCTGATCCAGTCCAGAGGATCATTACTCTTATTTCGTACGCCTAAAAATAAGAGTCAATTATAACTCAATCAAAACGGAACATTCTTACGTGTATCAGCGCTTACTGCTTGTTTAGCTTGATCGGGATCTGGTTTAAATGGTCACCGGTGCCATAGTTGTTGGCCCGTTTAAAAACACGTGGCCTGATCTTTGTAGACGTCCTGCACCCGTCAGTGAGCACATCGAAATCGTGTCGGCGGAAGTAGCGACTCTTCCATACGCTGTGAATATAAAATTAAAACATACACACTTAACCAGTATTTCGATGTTCGGTATTTTGTTTACTGAGTTTCAACTGCAAAATTTCTTTTTTACTGAAATACTAGTTTTTTAGTGGACCTCCAATGATTGTCAGTAATAAATTCCCGAGTTCCGGTAAAAAATTATGTTTATTGTTCTGACGTTTGCTTATTTTTACTGAACAGATCATTAAATCCGTAAATTGCTGAAATGCACAAAAAGTCGGTACAAATCAAAACAGCATCACCGGTGAAAAATGAAAATTTACCGACTAGTCATTAGAAAGATACTGAACGCAATTGTTGAGTCCTTTGCTGTTGTTTACTTGATGTTTATTTACCACCTCGTAAAATATTTCGTCGGACGCAAGTCTAATCTAACAATAATCTTAAGTGCGAAATAATCGATAATTGATTCTTGTTTGTGAGAGCAGCCTCCTCCCGGCTGTGGTAGACAGCATCCGACGGGGACACGCCACTGGCCGCCATCAGCATCTCCGTTTCAATGTTCGCCAGAGGATTCTGGTGCTCGGTGATTTCGAACGCTTCCCACTCTGCTTTAAAGGCGGCTTTGAGATCCTGCAGCATGGCTACTGCTGCTCCGGACATCTAGTTTTGCATGGTTTGCGTCTGAACAGCGGTATGTTTCTCAGGCCAAACACGTTCAAAAAGTACCACGACGCGGATGATACCCAAACCAATTCAATACCCCGCTGCAACATCGGCTTGAAGCGCAGCGTCAGCGGGAATGGAACCGTCACGAACCTGGAGAACAACCAATTGATCCACCGATCACTATTATCGGTAGAACGTTGATAAAGTTACCCTTGACCATATTGAACAACATTGCGGTTCTGATGACGCATTTCAACTTGTTTTACACATCTGTGCGGAAAAAATGTGGTACCCAATATAATTAAGCGAGAACAACGCGTTTTATCAAACCCCCTCGGTGGGGGCGCCTATCCTAATCAGTTTTTTTTTCCAACTTTGTATATAAGTGCGATTGTGTTGTTTTCATGGCTTGTAATAATTCGAAGAGGTTTTTGCCTTTTTTATCGTTGTTCGTTATCTATTGAGAGCGATTTCTGCAAACCCTGTTCGTTGTTGAAGTTATAGCAAACCATTGCGGGTGAGGAATTTGCCGTTCTCACGGAGAAGCCGCGTACAGATCATTACCTTGAATCTGTGTCAAGTCAATTCAACCTTTTTCTGGGATGAAATCGATGACATCAATATCGAATAGTCCGACCAGAAAGGTGATGATCAGAAACGGCTGAAACACCCAATGTCTGCAAAATCTGGCAGAATTTAAAACAAAATCCCTGAAATTTCTCCATACTTATATTTTATGCGAAGTGAAATATTTCCCAAAAAATAAATCCTCATTTACTGACTAACTCAGTTATGTTCACATAAACAAACTACCTTATTACCGATTGTAATGTTTATTTGACATTTCTCGTTTATGCTGACAACTCGGTAATGTAAAATATTGCTGTTGAAATTACTGGGCGAACCGTAGTCCAAAAACTCAGTAAAATTTTACCGACTCCGGTAAAATAAAGTAGGTGTGTAGATAACTTAATAACGCCTTATAAATGATACAACGCATTTGATCCTGCATCCATTTAACGATTACAAACTCATCGTATAGTTGAGAACAACAACAAATACGACATCAATGCATGCTTTCACTAACATGCATCCACCAGATTACATACATTGATTACATACACAATCAAGAGTGGCGACACTGTCAGAATTGGAACAAAAATCATCTGTCATTCCCATACAAAATCGTGTTCCAAACGAGCAGGAGACCTGTCAAACGCGGCACATGTCGCCACTCTTATTTACATATACTCTGGCATCCACAATTGGAAAGTATCAGTAACAAGCCCAGTTCCTAGAAACTTACTTGAATGTAATGGACAGCTCCTTGTTTCGTACCGTCTGTCCATCATCAACGCCAGCCGGCACTGGGACGGTTACCCGCTTCTGCTGAACCACCTGCCCGTTGCAGGCGCAGTTCAGGCATGGATATTTAATGTACATCTGTCGCAGTACTGGCACATTCCGGTCCATATCGCGAATAGGAGAAATCATCGATTCCGGCATTAAATTTTTCGAACCAACTAGTCCGGATCGATCGTGCAGCGGAACTGCCAGTTCTGCGAGAATTCTTGGGGACATGCACAACCAGATTACCACCACCAGCTCTGTGCATCTGCTCTGCTCACCACATCAAATTAACAACAAAACTGAAAAACTTTATAAAAATACGAGACTTTTTCGCGAATATTTTTCAAACTGTTTGACGGTTCGAAAACAATATAACGCAAAAGTGAGTAAAGCCTAAAACTCTGAGAAGTGAGTGAAAATTGACTCACTTGCTAAATAAAATCTTACTCACTTTTTGACATTTCCATCAAAATGCTAAAGTGAGTCATTTTGACTCACTTTTGAGTAGATTCAAATGAGCGTGTGTTTCGATATTAAAATTAAGTTTTGCGTACATTTTTTTCAGGGAGATCTCAATGGAAGAGTTGTAACCTAACAAATATATAAAGTATTCACAGCGACATCATAATATGGGACAGACTCATTTCATAGAACCAGCGAAGGCAACTAAACGAGCGTTCAACATACTCGAGAAACGGAACATCATCAAAAACTCACTTATTGGCAGAGACAAAATCAGATCAAGGGTGCCGCTTAACTTCACTGGGCAGCAACTTTCAAGAAAACTTTTAGCAATAGAATTCTTTTGCATTTTAAATTTTCTAAAGCGGCCCGAATGTAATTTTCACTAACAAATATTACCGCCAATAACAACACCATCGAACCTCATTTTCCACCGTCTGCGGATGCCGAATATAAAGTTCGAGGCCTACCTAAAGGACGATTGAACGAGAAGTTTTCTTTTTCATCCAGGGTCAGGAGTCGACCACAAGACATAACATCCGCCAATAGCTGCTCACATTGCTATTTCGTTATAGCCCTCATATTCGCTATGTCCTCCGGTTTCCATCAGGGAAGCCTTACTCTTGGATGGGTGCAGTTTCTTCAAGAACATCTCAGAGAACCATCAAAGGCGGTCACCGCCTACCGCTACTGTGTCTTTAACATGAATTTATTATTGAATTTCTCAGGTTTTCCCTGTTTCGTATTATAATCCTAGGTAGACCATACCGCATACCCATAGATTATACTCTCTTATGTGAAAATTTCTTTGAAAAGTGATGCTAAAGATTTCAAATCTATTAAGTAACATCGCTTATTATTTCAGTTATGTAGTGTTGCTATTAATTTGTCTTAGATCAAGTCTTCATCAACAGACTATATTTAGCTTCAATTATTACTGGGACTAGATATGGCTTGTCGATTTGTCTTAAGTTGTGAAAAATATATATCTACTATAAGAGAGTTAAGCCCCAAACGCAATACAACGGAACGGCGATGGAAACGGCAAATTTGACAGAAAATATATGGGCTAACTGTCAAATTTTCCGTTTCCGTCGCCGTTCCGTTGTATTGCGTTTGGGGCTTTAATCCAAATTGCAATCTAGCCATTTCTAGAACTGGAAATGGGCTTTAAACCGCTTCCATTTCCTATACCCTACAACTTGACTAACTCTAGCAATAACTAAGAATTCTAAAAGAACCAAAGCTTGTTTCTACATTCAATTAGAATACTTCTTTTATCAAATTAGCAATTGATTAACAGACGAACCTCTGCCACAGTTATGGTCGGATCAATGATATGTACTTAGTTAATAAAATAGGTAGTTATGTTAGTATAGTATCTGCTTGTTTGTTTAGTTAAACCATATCATCATCGGGTATGAATGGGTGTGCGGGTATAGGTAGCCTGGAATTTTAAAATAAAAACCGTTCAAATAAACAAAATAAAAATCAGTTTTCAATGCTTTTTTAGTCGTAACGCAATTAAAGCTGGTTGGTCCAGTTAGCGTTATACTTTTTTGCACATTATTTCATATTAAAATTCAACGCATGATTTATTGAAGCATGTCCTAATAGGTCCTAATTAAGATATCTAAACTGGATTGTTTTGTTATGTTTATTTGAATGCTTTATGAGAGGAAGACGTCATAATTTTCAAGATTTTATTATCATTTTTCTACTGCAGTATTCAGTATATGTTCACTGCGTGGTTGGCGACGTGCAGCCATGGACCGTTCAGAATGCAGAAGACTTTCTATGCACTGCACAGGCCACTCCGGCCTTTGTCTGGTAATACATAAAATGAACTCAATTGGGTAAATGAGCTCGTGCAATGGCTGTCGATCTTCAAAGGATGTACAATTGCACTTACAAAAGACTAAAGTGCGTTGATAATCATGATTCGGAGGCTTATGGAGTGGCGCTTAATGATACGCAACATGCCACTGGACAACATGGTTTTGGTGTTTCCTGGAGAGGATAAAAAGGATAATTATTACATTTGAATTTTACTGTTGATGCATTTCGGGTACGTTTGAAAAAGTACTTTAGTTTACCGGTGGTGGTGTTAAAATTCCGGTTCTAAATGGTTCGGACGGTTCCTCATGACGACGGCACACATGTTAAGGGTAGCTAAAAATTTCCATACGATGAATGAGCTGCAATGTGGCATCATTTTATGTTGATGAAGCAGTGCTCCGACATTTACTTTAAAGGGATTGCTGATCCATTGGCACTTTATCGGTAGTGTTGAGGGCGTGCTTAGACAGCGATAGATGAAATTGTTGCATCGCGATATCATTCGCTGTGGTCATCGGCATCTTGAGGCTGTAGTATGGGCAGCACCACGGAATTTAAACTATACTATCGACACTGAACCACCCGGCTGGTACTATTTTCGAATAATCAATCAAGAAACGATGCGGTTTTCATTCAGTGAAATGCTAGAAGTATGAAAAATCGGGATGAATGGAGCGAAATTTTGATGAAAAATTAAATGCATGATGGCAAACATACACGACGGTGCTGTAAAGTGATAAACAGCGGATCGGTTGTAGAATAGGCGAATTTATCAGTGTATACTTACAAATTTGTTTTGCGATAGACGGTTTCTAGCTCCGAGTTGATGGCAATGGAATATTGTCGCTTGTCGATGATGACACCTCGTATTCCCGGGAGGGCTCCCAGTCATATAGGGTTGCAATAGTTGCATATGTTGAATGAAAAAAGTCACGCTTTGTTGTTTGCCTGTTCCGTAACTAGCATTCACGCACTATATTGTGGTTATTCGGTGGTGGATTCCTTATCTTCCCTCTTGCTGCTGCTGTTGTTGCGATTGATGATTATTTGTGTAAGGAGGCAGAGATCGCGGTTTTCTTCCCATCCGACGTCGATGCAGTTACTCTTTTGGCAGTTTTAATGGAGAAATTTTTCACGGCACGACAGCTTTTGCTGCTGTTGGTGCTGCTGCTTTGAGCCAAATAACTCCTGTTGGGAACACATGGTCTAGGCTGTTATCGGTTGTTCCGCAGAATATTGTGGGTGTGTGTTTTCGCGGTGGCTCACTCTTTTCAGATTGCTGCAACCGTAAAAAAAGATCCATTTAATGAAAAAGAAAAACACGTATGAAAAACACCTAGTTACTGCTCATCAGGAATTGGCAGCTGGTAGCAAGATTAAATTATTTTCTCGCCACAAATAAATGTTTTTTATCCAAAATATTTACCTGCAAAATTCTCCGTCGCATTTTTATTCCGTCCGTTTCGGATTGCTGCGGTTGCAAAGACGCACCAGAGGCTTCACTCAATCGAAGGAGAAAAACTCAAAGGTTCAGCCTATAGATAGTAGAATCTATAGATGAGCGAAAGCATGGCTGAGTCGATTTTTTTGCCCGTGCACACGCGCATATGACGTCACAGCCCTTAACGTTTCCATTGAAATCGTGACGTCATGCTCGTTTGGAGACACGTTTGACAGTTCGTTTGGAGACAGTGGATTTATCTTCGCTCATCTATATATTCCACTATCTATAGTTCAGCCCAATCGGGTTGTACGCAAAGGTGACGTTGAACTACGTAGCTGTACACACAGCGAAAAAAAGTTGTGTTTCCAACATTTTTTTAATTTTATTTCAAAAGCTTGCAAAATTTGGTATTTATAACAGCTAAAACTTTTCAGTCAAATGCAAAATTGATTGATTTGAAAGTTTTTTCTTAGTTTGAAGTTGTGATTTTTACAGTGTAACTTCTTAGAACAAAATTTGTAAAATATTCAAACAAACTAGAATATTTTACGTTTTTGGTAACACTGGGAGGAAAAAATAATATAACTGGCAGCTCATGGCTATTCGTCACTGACAGTTGCAAAAAAAGCAGTCCAAAGCGCGCCTAAAAACTTTTCTCTTTTTTCAAACAGGTAAATACTTTTGATATTTTTTTAGAGTTATTTTGTCTTATTTAAATATAATTTTAGCACTTCACTGATCCCTGAGACACTGATCCGGCAAAACAAACTGCTGAAACCGAAAAACAATCCAGGAGTATGTTACCAAGTCGAAGCGATTATGCAGCAGAGAAAATGATGGAGGGCGGAATAGGCGCAAATAATCCGCAAGCTACGAATGGGTTACCGGCGGTTGATTGCAGTCACCCCTGGAGGAGCAGTTCTTCGATGCGTGTAAGAGGGAGTTTGAGGAAAGCTTGATCAATGCCACCGACACATGCTGAAAAACTTGTGGCCTCTTTTGGTAAGTGAATAAGTTTGGTGCAGCAATTATTCCGTTTCAAATTATATCGATTATTTGTGTTTAATGAAGTATTTGCTTTCAGGAAGTAAATTAAACTTGGTGTTCACCGTTCGGGACAGTTCGGCCCAGCAGAAGGACCCTCATATGGATGCTCTTTCGGATCTTTTCGCAAATGAAGGAAACTTGGTGTTGATGGTTCGGGACAGTCCGGCCCAGCGGAAAGACCCACAGGCATGCTATTCCGGATCACACGTCCTGCTTGACAAGCTGTCGCCGAGATTTTCTTTGAGTCTTAGCCCGCATCATCCAACATAATGCATCAAACTGGTCCGGGAAGGGTTGATCTAAAACGTTATAATGTTATGTTATGTTAAATATTATAAGGTCAATAAATACTTTTAAGGGAATGGACGTTTCTTGCGTTTCTAAATTTTCTGTTTGTTTTTCTTTTTTAAATAATTAGAACATGAATCAGAATACAATCAAAACTGACTAGCAAGTTTATCAAAGCAAAAGCAAAATAAACTTTTATTTATAGAGCAAAGTTATAAATTTAACAGTTGTGAGTAGTTAGAATTATAGCAAAGGCGACGATTCTGAAATAACAGTTCTGGCATTGTCAATCTCACAATGCTAAACTTTCTACTGAAAATCACTAACGAATTTTCTCAAATTTACCAACGTTTTCTTAGTTTTACCAACGATTTTTTTTTGTGTGTATGTAATGTACAGGTTTTCGACTTTTCTGTTCGATGAGACCAAAGCAAGCGTGTTTCAAGCCCAGGGTGATTCTGTTTTCGCTGTTTATCCTGCTCTCCTGAGATTGAGTGAGATTTTAGACTAACATTTAAAAAGGATGATAAAAATTTTTTTCAAATAAACGAGGATGAATAACACTCTCAAGCGATCACATATCCAAATTATCAATTGAAAAACTCGCTAGAGAGTAAGAATCGTTCGATAATTGTATCTTGATTCGAAGCAGTTAGCGCTCAACTTCCAAGCAGTACAGTTGTGCTTTGCTGGAAGCCGTACGCGGGCTATTGATTATTTTTTCAAATTCTTTCCTTCCGTTATTTTCGTTTCGCGGTTGTTTCTTTGTCGCGATTAGTGTCGCGATGAGTGTTCGACGCGAAAACACGTTTCGCATCGATTATGCGAACGTGCCGAAGAAGCCGTCTTTCGAAGAGCTTCACGACTTCGTTGGGTCCACTTTGAGGCTGCAACGCGAACAAGTTGTTCGCCTACAACCAAGTAGAGCGCTTGGGTGCGCATTCGTAAAGGTCGTCGACCTTGAGCTAGCGCAGAAAATCGTAGCTGAACACGACAATAAGCACGAGACAGAAATAGAAGGCAAAATCTACAAATTGCGAATCACGCTAGAAGACGGAGCTGTGGAGGTGAAGCTGACAGATTTGTCCGAGGATATCACGAACGCGCAAATTTCCGAGTCTCTGAGTGCGTACGGTGAGGTCCTCTCGATTACCGAGCAGGTATGGGACAGCAAATACTACTTCGCTGGCCTTCCGACTGGTGCTCGGATCGTACGAATGGTCGTGAAACGTAATATCGAGAGCTACATCACCATAGATGGTCAGACCACGAACGTGCTGTACTTCGGGCAGCTACATACATGCAAGTACTGTGGCGAATTTGTGCACAATGGCATCACTTGTGTTCAAAACAAGAAACTACTGGTGCAAAAATCCTACGCTAATGTGGCAAAGGAAACTGTAGTCAACCCTTCTGCACCAAAACCCGGTGCGACACCAAAGCATAAGCCCACGTTCGCAAAATTATTCGGTGCGAAACCGAAGGAAACAAGCAGACAGGCACCAACACCATCTTCGAAAAGAACAAGCCCAATTGATTCGCAACCTACCACCTCGAAGCCGCTCGGTCCGTGTCCCACGGACACAACGACGAATATGCACAAGCTGACGAAAACGAACCTAGCCGAGCAAAGCAGCAGTCTCATGCCCCCTCCGGCTCCTACGCAAGCCACCGTGAGCCGAATGTCCACACGACAAGCAAGCGATGGGAACGAAACCGATATCTCTTCGGCCTCGACAAGTAGCAAACGGCGAGGTGGTCGTCCACCTGGCAAGAAGCTTCGACAAAATTACGGAGACGACGCGAGCGAGGAAGTGGATGCTCTGCTGTAATGGCTCTCAACAGCTACAACATTGCCTCAATTAACATCAACACGATCACGAATCCGACCAAACTAAACGCCCTCCGAACTTTCCTTCGTACGTTGGAGATTGATATTGCCTTTCTGCAGGAAGTAAACAACGAGCAACTCGCACTCCCTGGCTACAACGTCGTCTGCAACGTGGATCACGCCAGAAGGGGAACGGCTATTGCGCTGAAGGAGCATATTGCGTACTCGAACGTGGAGAGGAGTCTCGATGGGCGACTAATCGCACTCAGAGTACAAAACACAACACTGTGCAACATATATGCTCCATCCGGCACGGCACTCCGAGCCGAAAGAGAGCGGTTTTACAACAACACGCTAGCCTACTATTTACGTCATCCCACAGAGCACACTTTGCTAGCGGGCGACTTTAATTGTGTATTGCGACAGCGCGATACGACGGGATGCAATCCCAGCCCCGCACTCCTTGCTATCGTTCAACAACTGCAGCTCCTAGACGTTTGGGAAAAAGTGTGTCCGAACATGCCTGGCTATACGTACGTTACGCACAATTCATCATCTCGACTGGATCGAATGTACGTTAGCCAGAGTCTGAGAAGCAGCATCCAATCAGCTTACACGCATGTCTGTTCATTTTCCGACCACAAAGCTCTCACAGCGCGGATTCTCCTTTCCACCTTGGCCGTGAACCTGGTCGCGGTTTTGGTCTATCCGTCCCCATCTGTTGACTGCAGAGAATGTCCAGGAATTCCAAATCCGATGGCAGTACTGGACTCGTCAGCGGCGAAACTTTCCTTCTTGGATGCAATGGTGGTTGTCGTATGCCAAACCGAAGATAAAATCATTCTTCCGTTGGAAATCTACGGATGCTTTTAACGATTTTCATCGGGAACACCAACATCTATATGTAGAACTACGCCAAGCATACGACAACTACCAAAATAATCCTGCGATTTTGTCAAAAATCAACCAAGTAAAGGCGCAAATGTTGACCCTACAGCGCAATTTCACTCTATCATTCGTGCGCATCAATGAAACTTTCGTCGCTGGTGAATCGTTGTCAACGTTCCAACTCGGCGAGAGGCGTAGAAAAAGAACTATTATCACACAGCTTCGAGATGACAACAACGACATCGTTGATGGCTCGGAAGCTATCGAAAGACACATGTTGGGGTTCTACCGTGCTCTCTACGCTGCTGGTGAAAGAGAAGAACAGATAGCAGGGGACGTGTTTCTGTGCGAGCGTGTAATTCCTGAAAATGATCCAACGAACCAGCGATGCATGGATGATATAACGCCAGCCGATATCTTCACCGCTATCAAATCTAGCAGCTCCCAACAAATCGCCCGGTGGCGATTCAATTCCACGTGAGTTCTATCTCAAACTGTTCGACGTCATCTGGAGAGAAATCACGCTTGTTATGAACGAAGCACTAGCCGGAAATTTCCCAACTAATTTTGTTGATGGGGTAATCGTTCTGGTCAGAAAGAAAGGGAACGACCAAACAGCTCACGCATACCGGCCGATATCCCTGCTAAACTGTGACTACAAAATCTTCTCCCGAATTCTCAAACTGCGGCTCGAAAGCGTAATGCGCACCCACCATGTAGTGAGCGACAGTCAAAAGTGCTCCAACTCCGGCCGCAATATATTCCAGGCCACTCTTGCTCTTAAGGTCACTCCTGACGGAATCCAAGTTTAAAAGTACTCGCGTTTTCGGGGGCACACCGCTTGATTCAGAGGCGGCGCACAACTGTCATTTTTGTTGATTTAGCTTTGCTGCGTCGCAGCATGCGTGAAATAATAGAAATGACAGTTGTACGTTTCTTCCGTATCGAGTGGTGTGCCCCCGAAAACGCGAGCACTTTTAAACTTGGATTCCGTCAGGAGTGACCTTAAGGACCGAATATCAAGATTGAAAAAATGTAAACAACGAGGACTTTTGGCTTCCTTTGATCTCCGCCACGCTTTCGATCTTGTGGATCGGTCATTCCTCGCTCGCAACATGTGCGCGCTCGGCTTTACACCAAATTTCGTCCGGTTGCTTACCAAGATAGGAGATCTATCATCGTCGCGACTGCTTGTAAACGGGCATCTTTCCGAACCTTTCCCAATCGAGAGATCCGTTCGTCAAGAGGACCCACTCTCTATGCACCTGTTCGTACTCTACCTACAACCACTAATTAAACGGCTTGAGGAAATAGCCGGCCCTGATCTCGTTGTGGCATATGCCGATGATGTGTCGGTGATAACTACATGTAGTGCGCGATTGGGACGTATGAGAGAGGCGTTCCATCTGTTCGAGCGAGTGTCTGGAGCAAAGCTAAGCTTGACAAAATCGGCGTCGATATCGGTGGGCTACAACGACGACATACCACTCACTGTACCGTGGCTGCCGACTGGAAACACGGTTCGTATTCTGGGAGTTACTTTCGCAAACTCGGTGCGCTTGATGAACAAATCGAACTGGGATGAGCTCGTCGGCAAGTTCGCTCGGCTGGTTTATCTTCATTCCTTGCGTACCCTCACCCTACACCAAAAAGTGATTTTGCTAAACATGTTCATCGCCTCCAAAATATGGTACATGGCATCGATTCTCGTGCCGAGTGCCGCGCATGTAGCAAAACTGACGGCGACAATGGGGAGCTTTCTGTGGCGTGGAATTCCAGCAAGGATCCCAATGCAACAACTCGCCCGTGACGGATGACGGGGGAATGCAACTGCATCTGCCTGCACTAAAGTGCAAAGGCCTGCTTCTTAATAGGCATATTATTGAAATAGACTCCTTCCCTTTATATAAATCCTTTCTCACCCAAGATAATCCCAACCCACCTGCAGACTGTCCTTGCCTAAAACTTATCCTCTCAAATTTCCCCTTACTCCCACCAATAGTCCAGGAAAATCCATCCGCCGAAAGTATCCACAAGGTGTACATCAATCTCACTGAGGAACCAAAAATATGTCGCGAGCACCCAGCTGAGAACTGGAAGCAAATCTGGAGCAATATTGCAATGAGGCACTTGTCGTCAAGTCAGCGTAGTGCTCTATACCTGTTGGTGAACGGAAAAACCGAGCACCGAAGATTAATGCATCGTATGAACCGAGCTGATGGAGAAATTTGCTTGCACTGTAATGGTGCAATTGAAACATTGGAGCACAAGCTTACACAATGCGTCCGTGTACAGTCAGCGTGGAGGTTGCTACAGCAGAAAATCTCGTCGCTGCTGAATGGATGGCGGAGACTAACGGCAGTAGAACTCCTGCGCCCTCAACTCTTAGGTATAGCAAAATGGAAAAAGATAAGAATTTTAAAATTGTTCATTCATTATGTCTTCTTTATTATGCAATGTAATAATGCTATAGACACAGATTGCTTAGAATTCGAATTACAGCTTGTTTGATTAATTATAAATGTAATTAGATTTTAAACGTGCAAATAAACAAATTTTAAAACCTTAAAAAAATGCTACTTTTGAACTTTTTCACCTACATAACACCAAAACACAATGCCAAACATTCGATTGAGCTGAATTGTTTACATTAAATTGGTATTAGATTAGTTTGGTTAACATTAAAATAATAGCTTTTGTGTTGCAAGATTTGAAAAGTTATCGCCGATAACCACTCGCCTACTTTTCACACCTGCGAAGTTATCAAATGATAATTCCAAAAATCTGGCTGATAGTGTACCGCTGCGTTGCCTTGGCCGCTGCTTGACAGTTTGAGAGTTTATTGATAATAATTATCATTCCTTCACGTGAGGAGTCGGACTTTGCATTTACTCCAGCAGACACCAAGAGCCGAAGAAAAATTACCAGAACGCATTTACTGCAGCAGCGAAAAAGATTCCGAGCCTCTCTACTGGCATCAATAGACGTAAGCGAGCAGCTGTCGTCAAACGCCCTCATGCTTTACAGAGAAAACGCGCGTGTAAGTTAGCAGAAACGAGTTAAAAGTCCTGTAAGTTGCATTAATTTGACGTCTATGCCGGCTTGAGGTTCCCAGTTAGCCTTGAGAACAAAGGCGCAGAATCCGGAGATGGCGAGATCGATTCTCGATCCGATCTAGAATGTTTCGGGTGGGAAGCATTCTCACACCCTGGGCATAGTGTATTCATCGTATTTACCACACAAGATACATACTAATGCAATGGCGGGCAAGGAAAGCTTTTAATCAATAACTAAAGAAATACTAACAGATTACTAAGTTGAAAAGCAGGCCAAGTTCCAGTTGGAATGTAGTGCTATGGAAGAAGAAGCTTGCAATGCACTTATGAGATTGACTGATTCACCGAAACCAATTCCTAAACTGTTAGCAAGTTTCAATACTAAATATTATCATACGTATATATTGTAATACACTGGAGTCATTTTTTATGCGGATGATATGGGCCACGTGAATTAAAACAAAGTTAAACCCCTGCCTAAATTCCAAAGTATGTCTGAATGAACCGCAGAAATCCCGAAATTCGAGTGAAAAAAAATCGCATAAAAATCGATTCGTGTAAAAAACAACCGCGTAAAAAACGACTTCAGTGTACATCGGGAATGAAGCGTTGACTCTTCCTTGATCGAATGGTCCAAGAAAATTGAAAATCCATTGAGAGATGACTGAGATATTAACGATTAAAGTCTATCATATTTTCGTGACGTTTTTCGATTTTTTGCAATTTTAAAGTGTACCCCAATATAGAAAAGACAGACGTAGTTCTACGTCAAAAAACACTCGAAACACGTCGAAAGGGAGAACTTCTGTTTTTCACTGACACGGTCTTGGAGAGGTGAAAATGTATAGAGACGAAGTAGGCAGGAAAAGAGGTTCTCGATATTACTGATGATTGCCGGAAACCCTTTCCCTGCTGATAGAATGCACGCACACACAAAATCTTGTAGAGGCCTCTCTCTCTGTCGCTCCACCTGACTCCACAATATGACCAACATTAGCTGGCACTTTTTTCGCTTCCAACCAACTTCAAATGCTTCCGGACCAACGAATGCTGTGATTTTCAGCTCCAAAATAAACGCATACCAAAAATAAGATAAACAAAAAATGATCAGAATCACGCACAAACTATTTTTCTTTGTTTCGAATGAATAACAATCCGCTGGACGGATGGAAAAAGTGCGCGACTTTTGACATTTGAATTGTAAATAAACATGAGACAGAGTTGCCAGAAAAAGTTGTTCAGCGATGTTCTCACCACTATATAGTGTTGCCAAAACACGATTATTTTTAGGATCACCATCGTATGGCAGGAATATTCACCTCATAAAACAGACGATGTTGATGTTTTGGAAAAATTGTAAGAAAATAACCGTTTCATAAAAACAGCTTATTTTATGCGCAATGTTAACCAAACCCAAGGACGTTTTAAGGAAAAATACCAAACATAGGTGTTTGGTCGGACGGGAAAGGTCTATTAATGAATTTCAAAGTGCTCAACCCAACTCCAAATAAATCAGCCAAAAACTAATTTAAAGTTTATTTAATCTTAGTAGAATTTTATGTGGAATTGTTCATTGGCATGTTACCTTCATTTCCTGCAAATCTGGGCTCAATCGGGCTCTTCCATCCAATTTCCTGTAGGAAATAGTAACAGAGGTCTATTTTCCCATATATTTCGGCTGAAACCCCCATATTAAATTCATATCAATTGCGCCAGCTTATGCAATAACTGTTCAGGCTGAGATGTTCAGAGAATGATTTTCTTACCTTAAGGCAAAATCCTGAGGGGTGCCCCGTAGAATCCGACGACTTTTTTTTCTCCCCATACTAGGCTGGGCCAGTCTAATGGGAGCCCTAATGCTACGTTTTGACAGGACAAGTGAATTGAACAACTCAGTAGAATTCAATAGACTTGCCAAAAGTTGAACATGTTCAACTTCCTTTTCGTTCAAGTGAATTGAATTAAGATGTTTACACGTTCAGTTCGCGTTCGACTCTAGCGACTTGCTCAATTCATTTGCCTTGTAGTATCAGGCTGAATCCGAGACATGAGTAAAAATAAACGTAGCATCAGGCTCAATCGGAAACAGGAAAGCGGAGTACAAAAGTCAAGTACCTAGTGTTGTGTCTAGCTAAATTAGGTCATCGATATTTAAGAGTGTTTATTCGAAGAACGCACCCTCTGAGAAATCTGAGTCCGACAGGAGCTTGACGTCAAAGCCCCGATCAGTGAGATAGAGCCTGATCTGAGAGTGAGCAGAGCAAGAGGATCAGCCTTACATCTCGCGATTCTGCACCGTTTGCGTCGAGCCCGTCTGACTTCGAACATGCGAAATGGCTTTGACGTTTCAGCCTGATATGGGTCCGACGTCCTGCTATGGAACGTCAAGCCTCATCAAGCTCTTGATTTGGGGTCTTCTTCTTTTTGTTTTTGTATTTTTCTTTATTCTTTCTTGTTGTTTGGAATGAAAATGAAAGTTTTTTTAAATTTACTTAATTTTTTTATTTACTTTATTATTTTTTACTTACAAATTGAAAAGAAATAATGTTTTAAATAACAAGTTTCGCTTCGTTCGTTTGCGTTCCCGGTTTTGACGATCCATCGGTGCTCCTGCTGCTTCCGGAATATGGAAAGGAACGGGCTTCGGAAGAGCACTCCCGCGAACTTAAGATGCTTCTGCTAGTGTTTTTAGAAAGACGGAAGTATTGGCTATGGGAAGTTTGGATTCCCTTACTAAAGAAGGCAGATTCCTTGTGAAAGATTCCACAAGGAATTTTGATCCTAATTCGTTTTGGAGTTCCCGGACAACTGCTTCGGTCCATCGCAAATTCCTCCGGGAATTTTGAAGGGCAGCCCTCCGAGAGTTCTCATTGAAATTTCACTGGTAATTCCATCGTCATTTTTTTCTGATATTCTACGGGCATTCTTTGAAGAAAAGTTCCGGTAATTTCATAGGAAATTCCAAGGGAAATTCTACTTTAATCGGAAATATCTTCGAGAATACCTCCAAAAATCCTTCCAGGTATCCCTTCGGGATTTATTTTGAGCAATTTCCCGAGTATTCTTTGGGGAATTTCTTCGAGAATTCCTCTGGAAATACATCACATCTTAGAAAAAATGCTTCAGTAATTCCTTCGGGAATGCTTTAGAGAAATGCTGCGGTAAAACCTCCGAGAATGCTTTGAAGAAACCCGACGAACATTGTAGACGAGAAATGAGCCAGGAATTTTTTCAGGTTCCTCTGGGAGTTCCTCCGAGATTGTCTCCAGGACTTCCACCGAGAATTACTACGGGAATTGTTCAATGACTTCCTCCATGCATTCTTCAAGGAATTCTCTCGGGAAGTCCTCCGGATATTCATCTGAAAATTTCTCCAGAAATAAATTCGAGAATTTATCAAGGAATTTATCAAGAAATAAATTCGAGAATTTCTCCAGAAATTGTTCCGAGAATTCCTCCGGGAATCTCTCCTGGAATTCCTTCGCAAGTTCCTCTAGGAATTCCTCCAAGATTTCTTAGGGAGCTCCTCCAGGAATTCGTCTAGGTTTTCCTCTAAGAATTCCTCCGGATATTTTCTGGAAATCTATCTGAAAATTTATCTGAAAACTCCTTCGTGATTTTCAACAGGTTTTCTCCCGGAACTTGTTCATGAATTGCTTCTTGAATTCTTCCAGGAAATGTATCGGGAATATCTCTAGGAATTTTCTATGTGAATTCCAATGCGAATTCTTCCATGAATTTTTTTGGGAATTCCCAAGGGGATTCTTCCGAGTATTCTTCTGGTATTCCTCTGGGAACTCCTCCGAGAATTTATCTGTGAATTCCTTCGGGAATTCCTTCGAAATTTTCTCCAGGACTACCCCCGAAAATTTATCCTGGAATTCTTTAGGAATTTCTCTGAGAATTCCTCCGGGAGTACCTACGAATGTTTCTCTTGAAACTCCTCCAAGAATTTCTCCGAAAGTTTCGTCTTTGAAATCCTCCGGATATTCCTCCGAAAGTTTCTCTGGAAATTCCTCTGAAAGTTCATTTAGAAATTCCTCTGAGAATACTTCGGAGATTCCTTTGGGAATTCCTACGGGAATTCCTCTGAGAATTTCTCTATAGAGAGAACTCCTCTGATATGAATTCTTCCGGGAATTCCTCTGGGAATTCCTCTGCGAATTCCACCGGGAATTCCTACGGGAATTCCTCCGAGAATTCCTCTGGGAATTCCTCTGGGAATTCCTCCAGGAATTCCTCTGGGAATTCCTCCAGGAATTCCTCCGGGAATTCCTCTGGGAATACCTCCGGGAAAACCTCCGGGAATTCCTCTGGGATATTCCTCCGGATATTCCTCCGAAAGTTTCTCTGGAAATTCCTCTGAAAGTTCATTTAGAAATTCCTCTGAGAATACTTCGGAGATTCCTTTGGGAATTCCTACGGGAATTCCTCTGAGAATTTCTCTAGGAATTCCTTCAGTAATTTCCCTCCGGGAACTCCTCTGGGAATTCTTCCGGGAATTCCTCTGGGAATTCCTCTGGAAATTCCTCCGGAACTTCCTCCGGGAATTCCTCTGGGAATTCCTCTGGGAATTCCTCCGGGAATTCCTCTGGGAATACCTCCGGGAATTCCTCTGGGAATTCCTCTGGGAATTCCTCCGGGAATTCCTCCGGGAATTCCTCTGGGAATTCCCCCGGGAATTCCTCCGGGAATTCCTCCGGGAATTCCTCCGGGAATTCCTCCGGGAATTCCACTGGGAATTCCTCCGGGAATTCCACTGGGAATTCCTCCGGGAATTCCACTGGGAATTCCTCCGGGAATTCCACTGGGAATTCCTCCGGGAATTCCACTGGGAATTCCTCCGGGAATTCCACTGGGAATTACTCCGGGAATTCCACTGGGAATTCCTCCGGGAATTTCACTGGGAATTCCTCCGGGAATAACACTGGGAGTTCCTCCGGGAATAACACTGGGAATTCCTCCGGGAATAACACTGGGAATTCCTCCAAGAATTCCACTGGGAATTCCTCTGGGAATTCTTCTGGGAATTCCTCCGGGAATTCCTCTGGGAATTCCTCTGGGAATTCCTCCGGGAATTCCTCTGGAATTCCTCCGGAACTCCTCCTCCTCTAGGAACTCCTCCGGGAATTCCTCTGGGAATTCCTCCGAGAATTCCTCTGGGAATTCCTCCGGGAATTCCTCTGGGAATTTCTCCGGGAATTCCTCTGGGAATTCCTCCGGGAATTCCTCTGGGAATTCCTCCGGGAATTCCTCTGGGAATTCCTCCGGGAATTCCTCTGGGAATTCCTCCGGGAATTCCTCTGGGAATTCCTCCGGGAATTCCTCTGGGAATTCCTCCGGGAATTCCTCTGGGAATTCCTCCGGGAGTTCCTCTGGGAATTCCTCTGGGAATTCCTCTGGGAATTCCTCCAGGAATTCCTCTGGGAATTCCTCCGGGAACTCCTCTGGGAATTCCTCCGGGAAATCCTCCGGGAATTTCTCAGGGAATCCCTCTGGAAATTCCTCTGTGAATTCCTCTGGGAATTCCTCCGGGAATTCCTCTGGGAATTCCTCCGGGAAATCCTCTGGGAATTCCTCCGGGAATTCCTCTGGGAATTCCTCCGGGAATTCCTCTGGGAATTCCTCCGGGAATTCCTCCGGGAATTCCTCTGGGAATTCCTCCGGGAATTCCTCCGGGAATTCCTCTGGGAATTCCTCCTGGAATTCTTCTGGGAATTCCTCCGGGAATAACACTGGGAGTTCCCCCGGGAATAACACTGGGAATTCCTCCAAGAATTCCACTGGGAATTCCTCTGGGAATTCCTCCGGGAATTCCTCTGGGAATTCCTCTGGGAATTCCTCCGGGAATTCCTCTGGAATTCCTCCGGAACTCCTCCGGGAATTCCTCTGGGAATTCCTCTGGGATTTCCTCCAGGAATTCCTCTGGGAATACCTCCGGGAACTCCTCTGGGAATTCCTCCGGGAAATCCTCCGGGAATTTCTCAGGGAATCCCTCTGGAAATTCCTCTGTGAATTCCTCTGGGAATTCCTCCGGGAATTCCTCTGGGAATTCCTCCGGGAAATCCTCTGGGAATTCCTCCGGGGATTCCTCCGGGAATTCCTCTGGGAATTCCTCCGGGAATTCCTCTGGGAATTCCTCCGGGAATTCCTCTGGGAATTCCTCCGGGAATTCCTCCGGGAATTCCTCTGGGAATTCCTCCTGGAATTCTTCTGGGAATTCCTCCTGGAATTCTTCTGGGAATTCCTCCGGGAATAACACTGGGAGTTCCTCCGGGAATAACACTGGGAATTCCTCCGGGAATAACACTGGGAATTCCTCCAAGAATTCCACTGGGAATTCCTCTGGGAATTCTTCTGGGAATTCCTCCGGGAATTCCTCTGGGAATTCCTCTGGGAATTCCTCTGGAATTCCTCCGGAACTCCTCCTCCTCTAGGAACTCCTCCGGGAATTCCTCTGGGAATTCCTCTGGGAATTCCTCCAGGAATTCCTCTGGGAATACCTCCGGGAACTCCTCTGGGAATTCCTCCGGGAAATCCTCCGGGAATTTCTCAGGGAATCCCTCTGGAAATTCCTCTGTGAATTCCTCTGGGAATTCCTCCGGGGATTTCTCTGGGAATTCCTCCGGGGATTTCTCTGGGAATTCCTCCGGGGATTCCCTCTGGAAATTCCTCTGTGAATTCCTCTGGGAATTCCTCCGGGGATTTCTCTGGGAATTCCTCCGGGAATTCCAATGGGAATTCATCCGGAATTCCACTGGGAATTCCTCCGGGAATTCCTCTGGGAATTCCTCCGGGAATTCCTCTGGGAATTCCTCTAGGAACTCCTTAGGGAATTCCTCCGGGAATTCCTCTGGGAATACCTCCGGGAATTGCTCTGGGAATACCTCCGGGAATTCCTCTGGGAATACCTCCGGGAATTCCTCTAGGAACTCCTCCGGGAATTCCTCTGGGAATACCTCTGGGAATTCCTCCGGGAATTCCTCTGGGAATTCCTCCGGGAATTCCTCTGGGAATTCCTCCGGGAATTCCTCTGGGAATTACTCCGGGAATAACACTGGGAACTCCTCCGGGAATAACACTGGGAATTCCTCCGGGAATAACACTGGGAATTCCTCCAGGAATTCCACTGGGAATTCCTCTGGGAATTCTTCTGGGAATTCCTCCGGGAATTCCTCTGGGAATTCCTCCGAGAATTCCTCCGGGAATTCCTCTGGAATTCCTCCGGGAATTCCTCTTGAATTCCTCCGGATCTTCTCCGGAACTCCTCCTCCTCTAGGAACTCCTCCGGGAATTCCTCTGGGAATTCCACCGGGAATTCCTCTGGGAATTCCACCGGGAATTCCTCTGGGAATTCCACCGGGAATTCCTCTGGGAATTCCACCGGGAATTCCTCTGGGAATTCCAACGGGAATTCCTCCGGGAATTCCTCTGGGAATTCCTCCGGGAATTCCTCTGGGAATTCCTCCGGGAATTCCTCTGGGAATTCCTCCGAATTCCTCTGGGAATTCCTCCGAATTCCTCTGGGAATTCCTCCGAATTCCTCCGAATTCCTCCGGGAATTCCTCCGGGAATTCCTCCGAATTCCTCCTCCGAATTCCTCCGGGAATTCTCCCGGAATTCCTCCGGGAATTCTCCCGAAATTCCTCCGGGAATTCTCCCAGAATTCCTCCGGGAATTCTCCCGGAATTCCTCCGGGAATTCTCCCGCAATTCCTCCGGGAATTCTCCCGGAATTCCTCTGGGAATTCCTTCGGGAATTCCTCTGGGAATTCCTCTGGGAATTCCTTCGGGAATTCCTCTGGGAATTCCTTCGGGAATTCCTCTGGGAATTCCTTCGGGAATTCCTCTGGGAATTCCTTCGGGAATTCCTCTGGGAATTCCTTCGGGAATTCCTCTGGGAATTCCTTCGGGAATTCCTCTGGGAATTCCTTCGGGAATTCCTCTGGGAATTCCTTCGGGAATTCCTCTGGGAATTCCTTCGGGAATTCCTCTGGGAATTCCTTCGGGAATTCCTCTGGGAATTCCTCCGGGAATTCCTCTGGGAATTCCTCCGGGAATTCCTCTGGGAATTCCACCGGGAATTCCTCTGGGAATTCCACCGGGAATTCCTCTGGGAATTCCACCGGGAATTCCTCTGGGAATTCCTCCGGGGATTTCTCTGGGAATTCCTCCGGGGATTTCTCTGGGAATTCCTCCGGGAATTCCTCTGGGAATTCCTCCGGGAATTCCTCTGGGAATTCCTCCGGGAATTCCTCTGGGAATTCCTCCGGGAATTCCTCTGGGAATTCCTCCGGGAATTCCTCTGGGAATTCCTCCGGGAATTCCTCCGGGAATTCCTCTGGGAATTCCTCCGGGAATTCCTCTGGGAATTCCTCCGGGAATTCCTCTGGGAATTCCTCTGGGAATTCCTCTGGGAATTCCTCTGGGAATTCCTCTGGGAATTCCTCTGGGAATTCCTCTGGGAATTCCTCTGGGAATTCCTCTAGGAACTCCTCTAGGAACTCCTTAGGGAATTCCTCCGGGAATTTTTCTGGGAATACCTCCGGGAATTCCTCTAGGAACTCCTCCGGGAATTCCTCTGGGAATACCTCCTGGAATTCCTCCAGGAATTCCTCTGGGAATTCCTCCTGGAATTCCTCCGGGAATTCCTCTGAGAATTCCTTCGGGAATTCCTCTGGGAATTTCTCTAGGAATTCCTTCCGGAATTCATCTGGGAATTCCTCTGGGAGTACCCATAGGAATCCACGAAGGAATATTCAGAGGAATTCCCGGAAGAATTCTTTAGGGAATTCCCGGAGGAATTGAAGTAATTGATGGAGAAATTCCTAAAGGAATTTGCTGAAGAATTCTGGGATGAATTTCCAAGGAAATCCTGGAGGAAATCGTGGTGGAATTCCCAGAGAAATTCTCAGAAGAATACCAGAAGAATTTGCCAAAAAAATACCCGGAAGAACTTCCGGGGGAATCCCCAAAGAAATTCCTCATTGTTATCTTGGAGGGACTACCGTTGAAACTCCAGGAGAAATTTCCAGAGGAATACCCTGAAGAATTCCTGGAGGAATTCCCTGAGAAATCGTGGAGGAATTCCTGTGGGAGATTCCAGGAGTAATTTTAGGAAGAATTTCTGGAGGAATTCTTGGAATAATTTGTAGAGGAATTCCCAGATAAATACCTCGAGGAATTCCCGATAGAATTGCTAGAAAATTCTTGAAGGATTTGGAGGAATTTATGGGGAATTGCCGGGAAGTCCAGAAGAATATCTCGGAGGAATTCCCAGAGGAACACCTGGAAAAATTCATGGAGGATTTCCCGTAAGAATTACTGGAGAAATTCCTAGACGAATAAATGAAAGAATTCCCCGAAAAATTCCCGGGTGAAGTCCTGGAGTAATTCCCAGAGGAATAACCGGGTGAATTTATAAAGGAATTCTAGGAAGAAGACCTGGACAAAATTCAGAGGAATTCCAAGAAGACGTTTTCCAGGAATTCTCGGATTAATTTCTGATGGAATTCCTGAAAAACTCCTCAAGGAATTACCGGGGGAAGTCCTGGAGTAATTGCCGGAGTAATTTCCAGAGGAGTTCCAAGAGGAATTCACGGAGCCATTCTTAAGCTTTCGGAGTAATTTCCAGAGGAATTCACGGAGCTATTTTCAACGGAATATCTGGAGGAGTAGAATAGGAGAAGAATTCGTGGAAGAAATAATGAAGGAATTTAAAGAATTCTTCGAGAAATTCCCTGGGGATATCGTGGAGAAAATCTCGGAGGAACTTCCGGAGGAATTCCCAGAGGATAATTCCGGAAGAACTTCTGGAGTAATTCCCGGGGGAGGTCCTGGAGTAATGGCCGGAGTAATTTCCATTTGAATCGTCAGAGGAATCTCCGGAGGAGTTCTTAGAGGAGGTTTTCCCAGAGGACTTGTCGTAGGAATTATCAGAGGAATTGCCACACAAATTTTAGAAGGAATTCCTTGAAGAATTATCGTTGGATTTCCTGGATGAATTCTCGTTGGAACTCCCGGTTGAATATTCAGAGGAAGTCTCAGAGGAATCCTCCATGGAGAAATTCCCGGAGAAATTTTCAGAGGAATTCCTGAAGAAATTTCCAGAAGAATTCTGGGAGGAATTTTTGATGAATCGCCAAACGAATCCTCCGCGGTGGAATATTCAGAGGGATTCCTGGAAGAAATTGTCGGGTGAATTCCCGAAGCAAATATTGAAGGAATTACCATTCTACTTATCGGATGGAAAATTGTGCTACTTGGTTGGCGACGTCCATCCAACGGAATGATAAAATCTTTTATGAATAATTACTCAGGCAGTTGTGCCGTTTTCCGCACTAGCAAAAATTCTAACGCTTTAAACCGCAAATAGCTTATACGGCCTAAGCCTGAATAACTAAAATTAATTGAATTATGAGATAATTTGAGTTTCCTACGTCATTTGTCAGAACATGCATTGCGGAATGAATCATTTGTTTGATTCCATCACCTTTTGTCTTTCGATCCGATTTCTTACGTTAAACTCGTAAGAATCCGTTGATCGCAAAGAACCGAAAAACAAAGAACCGAACCGAAGTCCACGCATCTGGATAAGACTAAATACATAAGTCATAACCTGAAGTTCGATGGAATTCTACAAACTGCTCATGGTTTTGTACTTTCCATGTCCACTGTTTTCGTCTTGCTCCTCTTCAGATGCTTGTTTACCCACAGCCATATGATCGATATGCTCGTGGTTGAAAATGCTATCCAAAACCACGGAGATCTAGCTTATCAACGGGGCGGGTGGTTTCTCTCCTAACCCGAGTCAGCTTCGTCCTCATATTTAAATGGTGAAAGTGGATTTCCCGGTCGTGATCTGAACAGATTATTTCTCGAAAAATCATATCTGAAAATAGCATAAATTGACTTTCGATGAAATCTCGCTTAACTTTTCAAAAGGACCTAAGTAACATTTTTTTCATGAATTAATTTGAATAGCGCAATCAACAGAAATACATGAAAGCTTTTGATTGCAATACTCAAATTAATTCATGAAAAAAATGTTACTTAAGTCCTTTTGAAAAGTTAAGCGAGAAATGTTTATTTAAATGTAAATATGAAACCTACCAGCACACTGGAAACTGTCCGTTTCAAGTAAAAACTCTGAATGCCTCGCATACATCTCTCACTATGCAACTATTACTTCAAGTGCTTCAAGGGTCGATGACGCACGTCTCCTGGGCCGCATACAAGCTAATCCGAATATTATCCAGACTCTGTGATAAACTTGTTTGAATTTTTATCATTTCATGAAAAAAAAGTCTACTTACTCTGAGGAAGGTTTAGGCCAAGGTTAGCCGTGCTGGTAAGAACCACTTCTTGGAAAAACGCTCTGTTCCAAATAGGCCAACACACGCACTGGATCAGATCAGGCAGTCTTCAAGAAAACCAGAAAATCGTAAGAAATGTTGAACCGGATTCTCGTGCAACGAGAGCACATCAGCAAAGGCTTCGATCAGATTAGAGCGAGATGCAACATTTCGAAATCGTTCGTTTCGAAATTATGTTGTTTTGTTCCTTTTACTCCTACAGCGTAAAATAAACATCAAACTCATTTTCGATAAAAAAGAAGAAGTTGCATTTCGCCCGAGCTTGATCGATCGAGGGCGACGTTGAGAGGGCAACCCAGAACTGTCAATTAGAAGTCATTATAAAATAATCTGAAAAGAAGAAATTTTCGAGGTTGAATAAATGTGAGTCTCTTACCATTTTGGACTTCATCGAAGCAACTTGTGATTTTATTGTGTGCTATATCTCGATTCCGAATCTACCATTTCACATTGGACCCCGTGGCGACGAGGAAAAGGACTACGATACGGATACGTTTGGATTTGACTACAAGGATAAACGTCCATCATTAATTGTTTGGCGCCGGTGCCAGGTGATTCAATAGCAACATATTATATCAACCAGTGCGTGTGAAATCGATAAGGATCAGCTGGATTCCTGTTGGTCGCCAGTGGAAAACCGGACGGAACATATCGACCCCAGCGAGAGAACGCTTTTTGTGAACACGACCCGAAAATGTTAGTGCTTCGGCGTCTATTGGCTGTAATCATCAAGGAGTATTCTTGCACGATTTCCGTGGAAGGGCCATTTAAGGACAAAATCTAAAACATTTAAACCCGCAAACAATTAAATGAGCTTTGAAACATGCAATGTAACGATGTTACAGCGATTGAATGAGCCCAATAAATGCATAGTAAGTAAAACACGCTGAAATTTTGAATGGTTGTTACGTCAACTATGAGATCGTGGGCAGGCTGCTATCGGACCCGTATTGTATCCCTTCTGGGAACGGCAATTGAGTTGCAGTGTCAATTTGGACATTCGGGAAGGAAGTTTCATCTCTCGACGACGAGAGTTTCAAAATAGCCTAAATAAACCTCCTATATCGAATACAAAGCAGTACATCAAGGTATTAGAAAGTCTTGTAGGCGCACTAACTGGTCTGAAATCATTATTGGTAGTAGCAGGTGACTTCAATGCGTGAGCAGTGGACTGTGGAACCTTGGGCTTATTCTACGAGTCGAGTGACGTGAGGTGAGTTGAGTTTAGCAATTTTCACGTGAGGTGACAATGTTATTGTTATAATCCAATGTTATGCGCCAACCGGTCGGTCTCATCGAAGCACAGTACGAGGCCTTTTCGTGTAGAGTGCTGCACAAAGGGGTCCTGTCCGACCCTATCCGGGTCGTAGCTGGTGTGAGGCAAGGATGTATTCTATCACCGTTACTGTTCCTCATCGTAATCGATGAGATTCTGGTAGATGCGTAGATGGTAGATGGTAGATGCGCGCAACGGCGCTCTGATATGCAGAGTAAGCTCAACGACCTTGCCGAGCGCTCCTCTTCGGCAGGTTTAGTCATCAACGTCAACAAAACCAAATCGTTGGATGTAAACACGGTGACTCCTTCCAGTTTCACAGTAGCCGGGCAACCAGTGGAGAATGTTGAAAGCTTCCAATATCTTGGTAGCCAAATGGCGATAGACGGCGGTACCAAGATCGACATAGGCGCACGGATCAAGAAAGCAAGGGCTGCCTTTGCGAGTTTAAAAAATATCTGGAAAAACAGGCAGATAAGTGAACGCACCAAAATACGAATTTTCAACTCTAACGTGAAATCTGTGCTGTTATACGCTAGCGAAACATGGTGTGTATCAGTGGAGAACACTCAACGGCTGCAGGTGTTCATTAACAGATGCCTGCAGTATATAATTCGAGCCTGGTGGCCTCACAACTGGATCTCAAACAACGAGCTCCATCGTCGTTGTCACCAGGGGCCGATAGCAACAGAAATTCGGGATCGGAAGTGGGGCTGGGTCGGCCACACTCTACGTAGGGGCGGAAACGAAATCTGTAAACAAGCATTAGACTGGAACCCAGCGGGACATCACAGCAGAGGCTCATGGCGGCGAAGCCTCAATAAAGAAATAAAAGAAGTCGACCGAAATCTAACCTGGCAACAGGTTAAAGCGATAGCCGGGCATCGCTCAGGATGGAGATCTTTCAAGTCGGCCCTTTGCACCTCTGGAGGTGTACAGGATCCATAAGTAAGTGAAAAATGTGACCATGTTATTCAAATGGGGCTATACGACTCTTCTCACGTCATTCGAGCAATCTCACGTCACTCCACTCGTAGAATAGGCCCAGAACCTGGCTCACTAACGCCAGAGGTAACCCAAGCAACCAGAAGTTCGGATAAGAAGGGCTATTTTGGCTTAATCAGCTCTCATTTTAAGTAATTTTTCGTATGGTGGGAGCGTAAAAGTAAACTTTAAAGTTCCGTTAAGGATGCTTGGAACTTGATGTGAATCATAGTGAACCAATTAGTTCGGTTAAGAGTAAATTTAAGTAAAATCTGAACTTCTGGTTGCTTGGGAATATTCTGTCGCTAGCGAGACTGAACGTGGCCCTGTTGAACGAGGGACAGGTATTCACGTTAAAAGGGCCGAGAGGTGACTCGAGGTGATCATGTATCGATGTAACCTTCTACAGCGCGGGATGGACGGCAGACCCTGAATGGAGGGGCCATGAGGGATATACTTCGAGCGACCATGAGGAAATACGGTTTATGGTCAACTATAACCCCAATAGAACCACAAGGTGGGCCAATACAAATGACCTAGGATGACATACCTCACAGTTCAATCCGGAACTGTTTTGGTGGAAACATTACGATGGAATAATCGGACTCTTGGCCTGAGCGGCGACGAGTTATCCGATGTCCTTATACGAGCTTGTGACATAGCAATGCCAAGAGGGACTAATCCAACCGGTTTATTGGTGGACGAGCACGATTGCACAATTGGTAATCAAAAGACTCCATGTTTTCAAGACAGCGAGCAGAGCTCTAAACTAAGAGATACGTCGTAGAGAGCCTGCTTTGAGGAGCTGTGTCGGATGATTAATAACACTCCATGGGGGATGCATACAGGATAGCGATGGCTAGGACCAATAGCACACCTTAAAGTCCCCGGATATGTTAGCCAGCATCTTCGGGTTGTTAGCCAGGGTTGTTTCCGAAGAATGACTCATCAGACGAGTCAGTTGAGTTGGTACCGCTAGTGACTAACGACAAGATTAACGTGGCTGCAGTTAAGATGAACATGGCACCAGGGCTGGCTGGAATCCCTAAACATGCTAATCCGGATATGTTCAGGAGTTGCCTTCCATGATGCTTGGATGAAAGGAACTTCAGAACCAGGAGACTCTTCAGTATACAGGCCAATCTGCCTGCTCGGCACAACTGATAAGTTCTTGGAGAGGGTGATCCTGAATAGATAGTTGGTTTACACGGAATGTGCTGGCGGCTTATCGAGCAACCAGTATGGGTTCCGTAAAAGTCGTTGTACCGTTGAAGCAATTCGATCGGTAACGGATACGTCTAGGATAGCGCGTGGTTTGAATAGAAGAGGTATTAGGTACAGTGCATTAATTACGTTAGATGTAAAAAATGCTTTTAATAACGCAAGTTGGGCAACTCACTACACCGCTTGCCAGTTTGTGTTGAGTCAATAGAAAGCATGGTCAGATCAACTTCCACCTTACATAGCTATTTCAAGAAGTGTTTCCATAGGTTCGGGTTCACGGAAATGTCCGGAATGCATTTCTTATGGATTCTATGTCGCGAAACAATTTTGTATTCGTCGCAAAATGTCTAACTGGCGAAACGCACTAGTCGTCGATTTCAGTGTTCCTCTCAGCGACGTCGATCTGCTAAACGTGGGGGATGTTAGTAATGCATAACTTAGGAAACTATGTACTTATCGAATACAGGGTTTGATATGGGGGATACTTTCAATACGGCATGAATGCACTCTAGTGCAAATGTCGTTAACGAACAAGCAAAACAACAGGCAACGATGGCGGTATCGTGACAAACTTGAGAGCAAGCGCACAAGGCATATGTTTTCCAGCTCCGAGCTAGAGCACTGCACTGGGTATAATTACCAAGATTTGGGAGGAGGAGATTCTGCCGCAGGAGTTGATGAAGGGTGTCGTGTGTCCCATCTATGAAAGGATGATACGCTGAATTGTAGCACTTACCGCATAATCACATTGCTGAACGGCACCTTCAAGGTTTTCTCTCAAATTGCATGCCGTCGGGTGTTCACCATACACTAGATATTGCAGAAATGCTGCGAAGACAATATACCCGCAAATCATCCATTCATCGTCAATCAAAGCCGTACATGATACGATCGATCGATACCACTTTTGTGCCTGGTATTCAACATCACTTTGGAGGGGGTAATACGAAGGGCAGAGATTGGCATGAAATGTTACAATTTTCATGAAATCCTTTGTTATTTGGTTTCGCCGACATTATACATATTACACGGTGTCTAGACCAGAGATGCCAGATTTGAAGACATGTCTTCAATTTGAAGACATTTGAATCTCTGTGAAGACATTTATTTTGTGAAGACATTTTGAAGACTTTACGAAATATTTGAAGACTTATCTATTTTATAAGATATAATTGAAGACAAACAATAAGCCAGTGAATATAACAACAATTTTACTTATTAATTACTTACTTATTAATTCTGCAACTCTCATATGCAAATTATAGAAATGTTACTTACTTACTTGATGGGGTACAGCTCTTCGATGAACCTACGCCGAATGGAGTATCCTTCTCCACTGGACTCGATCCTGGGCCAATCGCTTCCAGTCGCCCTGAACATTGAGCGCCCTCAGGTCCTCTTCAACTGCAAAAAGCCATCGTGTACGCGGCCTTCCACGAAGCCTGCGGCCTCTTCCGGGTTCTCTACTAAATATTATCTTCGCTTGACGTTATTCCGGCATACGAACAACGTGACCAGCCCACCGTAGTCTGCCGTGTTGTATAAGCCTAATAATATCCAGCCCTTTATACACCTGGTACAATTCGTGATTCATGCGACGCCGTCAGATACCGTTCTCCTGTTTACCGCCGAGTATTGTCCGCAGCACCTTACGCTCAAACACTCCGAGAGCTCTCCGATCAGCCTCCTTTAACGTCCATGTCTCATGGCCGTATAAAGCCACCGGAAGAATCAGAGTAGTATACAGCGCGAGTTTTGTTTTCGTTTGCAGACTACGGGACTTAAGCTGGTTACGAAGTCCGTAATAAGCCCTATTTGCAGCTGCAATACGCCTTTTCACCTCGCGGGTAACATCATTATCGCACGTCACTAATGTTCCAAGATACACAAATTCTTCTACCACTTCAAATTTTTCACCATCCAGCACTATTTCGCTACCACCACCACTAATGAACCCACGTTGATTGCCAGCGACCATGTACTTCGTTTTGCTGGTATTGATCGTGAGTCCAATCTTCGCTGTCTCCCTCTTAAAAGGCGCAAAAGCCTCTTCCACGGCACGGCGATCAATTCCGATAATATCGATATCGTCCGCAAATCCCAGGAGCATATGCGATTTTGTGATAATGGTACCGCTTCTTTGCACACCAGCTCTCCTAATCGCTCCCTCGAGCGCTATATTGAACAGTAGGTTCGAGAGTGCATCACCCTGCTTTAATCCATCTAAGGGAACAAATGACGTCGATATTTCATCCGCAACCCTTACACTTGATTTCGATCCGTCCAACGTTATACGAATCAGCCGTATCAGTTTCGCCGGAAAACCATGTTCAAGCATAATTTGCCATAATTCATTCCGTTTCACTGAATCCTACGCCGCCTCGAAATCAATAAACAGATGATGTGTCTGCAAGTTGTACTCCCGGAATTTATCAAGGATTTGTCTCAGGGTAAACATTTGATCCGTCGTTGATCGGCCCTCACGAAAACCTGCTTGGTATTCGCCGACGAAGGGCTCTTCAAGCGATCTCAATCTGTTGAACAGAATACGGGACATAATTTTGTACGCCGAATTAAGGAGGGTTTTTCCTCGGTAATTGGCGCACTCCAGTCTGTGCCCTTTCTTAAAGAGAGGGCAAATGAGGCCGTCCATAGAAATGTTACAAAAGTTATAATAGCCTTTGTCTTGGGATTAAATAAAATCTGAAACAAAAAAATACATTTACACACCCAACCGGCAGTTGTTAGATTTTCTAACAATTCTGTATAAGAATCTACCAAAACCTGTATAAGAACTGGGCATATGCGAAATTGCTAGATTCTTATACAAATATTGTATTAGAATCTAACAATATTGAAAGCTTTTCTTACATTTTTTGTATAAGAATCTAACAATTTCGCATATGCCCAATTCTTATACAGGTGTTGGTAGATTCTTATACAGAATTGTTAGAAAATCTAACAACCGCCGGTTGGGTGCACTAGTTGGTTAATAACTGCAAAGCAAACGTCAAACGTACTTAACTTTGAGTTGTGTGCTGTTAAAAAACAATACCGGATGCAGAATTCGTTTAATTTTTTCTTGGCGGTGTCTTTAAAAAGGGAATTTCGATCATTACATCGGAACGCAATGGCCGATCTAATTTATTTTATACGGCAAAAATAAACTGAATTCTTCTATGACTTGATTTAATCTATTCAACCGTTGAGCTAGAGTCAGATTTTTTTTCTAGATTGATTCTGAATTCATGTGATCTGTTCGACATTTCCATGTGACATTCCTCTGAATATCCATCGAGAATGAGAATAGATTTTGCAAAACTCTTTGAACTTCCAGTGAATTTTTGAAGAATTTTCCGTGTAAAATAAGGAGGATTTATAATGAAAATTATGAGGAATTTCTCGTCTAAAAAGAATCGAAATTAAAAATTCAGTACAATCGTGGACATTTATGATGATTTCCGTATGAAGAAATAATGAAAACTCTCCAAAACTGGAACGGGAAATTCTCCTTAAGGTCACTCCTGACGGAATCCAAGTTTAAAAGTGCTCGCGTTTTCGGGGGCACACCACTCGATACGGAAACAACGCACAACTGTCATTTTTATTATTTCACGCATGCGACGCAGCAAAGCTAAATCAACAAAAATGACAGTTGTGCGCCGCCTCTGAACCGAGTGGTGTGCCCCCGAAAACGGAACGTGGATTCCGTCAGGAGTGACCTTAATTTCCACAAGTTTTTTTACTAGGTTGTTGCGAGCAAATCTTCTGAACTCCCACAATTTTAATTTTCACAAGAAAATTGCCCAATTAATTTCTAAAGACAATTCTTACGAATGTCGACAATAAATTGAAATTTTTCTTGAATGAATATTTCTTAGAATTTTCACGTTAATTTTTTACAAGAAAATTTTCCTAAAAGAAATTCAAAAAAAGATTCCACAAATTTCCGGAGGAATTTTAATTAAGGACTCAGTAGAAAATTCAGATGAAGCTAGTTATGCAATCTAGTTAAATTCTTCCTTGGATTCCTTTGGTAATTCTTCTAGAAATATCTTTGAACATTCGAGGATTTTCCCTGAGGTCTGTCTCATTTGGATAATTAAACTGAAATTAAACTTAAAAGTGACAGGCATTCTTATGACCGGAGGATTTTTTTTTCGAACTGTCACTTTTAATTTCAATTCTCCAAATGAGACAGACCCTGAGAATTCTTATGAATTACTCCAAGAAAATCGTTATGGAATTCTTTTTGAAATTTCTCCTGGAATTTGTCTGGAAGTTTCAAGGATTTCTCCGAATTTCTCCTTTAGAATTTCCTCTAGGAGCTCCTCCGTAACTTCGTCCAGAAATTCCGTTTATCGAAGAATTCCTTCGGATTTTCCCCTAGAAGTTCCTCCAGAAATTCCTCCGGTAGTTTTTCCAGGAAGTCTTCTTAACATTGCTCAGTGAATCCCTTCGGAAGTTTCTCCAGGAATTCCTTTGGAAGATTCTCCAAGAATGTTGCCGAAAGTTTCTCCAAGAATGCCTCTTGAAGTATACTTTGGAATTTGTCTGTTATTTCCTCCTGGATTTTGTTGAGTTCGGAATAATGAATCACACGCGTTAGTACATTCGAATCAAATCTTTATTCTCCGCCGATCCAAGTCTACGCACTTCTCTGTCGCACTGGAACAATTCAGGAGCACAACTCACTCCAAACATTAGGCGTTTGTACCTATTCATAGATTTGTTAAAAAAAAAGAAATTGAAGATGCAAATAAAACCCTAAATTATATGTCAACTTTTAATAATTAACAATTTATTGCATAAAAATCAATCAACAAAATCTACCTGAACAGGCCATGTTTAGTTATGAAAGTAGTTATCGGTCTGGACTTTTCGGAGATCTCCAATTGGTGATACGCGTCCTTAATATCAATCTTGGAACGAACTGCTCCATTGACCGAACTCAATAGCTCATCCTCCATACTTTGGAATTTGTCTGTTATTTCCTCCTGGATTTTGTTGAGTTCGGAATAATGAATCACACGCGTTAGTACATTCGAATCAAATCTTTATTCTCCGCCGATCCAAGTCTACGCACTTCTCTGTCGCACTGGAACAATTCAGGAGCACAACTCACTCCAAACATTAGGCGTTTGTACCTATTCATAGATTTGTTAAAAAAAAAGAAATTGAAGATGCAAATAAAACCCTAAATTATATGTCAACTTTTAATAATTAACAATTTATTGCATAAAAATCAATCAACAAAATCTACCTGAACAGGCCATGTTTAGTTATGAAAGTAGTTATCGGTCTGGACTTTTCGGAGATCTCCAATTGGTGATACGCGTCCTTAATATCAATCTTGGAACGAACTGCTCCATTGACCGAACTCAATAGCTCATCCACCAGCGGAAGTGGGTGAGTCTCCCTCAGAACAGCCTTGTTTGCCTGTCGCATATCTATGCAAAGTCGTATTTCTCCAGAATCCTTGGTGACTGGCACCATTGGCGAAACCCAAGGTGAAGGCCCATTTACTCGCTCGATTATATCTTGTTGAAGCAGAGATTCCAATTTCTCCTCAATCTTCTGCTCCAATGCTATTGGAGGTCACCTGTAAGGTTGTTGCACGGGTTGTACTTCGGGGTTGATTGGTATTTCAACAATGACCTTTCGAAATTTCGGAAACGGTTTAACCTGCTGTTTTTTCACAGCTCCCACATTGAAGCCAACCTTCAATACCTTCAAGTTTTTAGCCGTCCGATCTCCAAGCAAACATTGCTGTCCCTTGTCGACGATGTAGAATCTTGCTTCGCTTTTATTTCCTCCAGCTGAAATGTTCGCATCGAACATTCCAATGGTTTTCATTGGCTCCTCTGACGCATAACCAATCAGATTTCGATCGATATCAGTGGTCATGTTGGTAGCTTCTACCCCTGCCTCTTTCAGTTGTTCCCATACGTCCCGACTAATAATATTAGCATCTGCCCCTGAATCAATTGTCATCGGCACATCTACCCCACCTACGTTGAAAATAAAAACGTTCCGTCCCATTGCAAAGAAAATGTATCCTTCCTGCTCTTTCGCTGATTCCTCCATGACTGCTCGTACACGTTTAGGTTTCGGTTCTTCGGCCGCAGGGCCCTGCCCATCCTGACTGATGCCTCGCTTGACTGCATACCCTCTGGCGTGAAAACACCGTTTTGCCCAATGCCCGAGTTTCCCACAAACCGCGCATTTGGTTCTTTTCGCCGGACACTCGTTACTGCCTTGAGTGTGACCCCGTTTGCCACAACTGTAGCAAATGAATCTCACATTTGTTGATCCTCGCTGGCATCCTGATTGGGTTTCTCTTTGATAACCTTGTCGCATGTTACGATTCTCGGAAAGCCGTCGGAAAGATGATTGATGGATGACATTCACTCCCTGATAATCGCTCCTGGTGAGCGTTTGCTTGGTCAAATCTTTCGATTGCTGAGACGACTCTGCCATACTAGTTCCAAGTGCAATAACTTCCTCCAGGGTTCTGTCCTTCTGAAGCAATTTAATCCGCAATTCTTCAGAATTGCAACCCTGCGTAATACGATCTGCTATCAGTTCTTCGATTACCGATGGATCGTAATTACATCTGGCTATTTGTTTCCTCAGACGCATTACAAAATCTGTGAACCGTTCACCAGAGTGTTGACTTATCTGATGGAACAAGTGTCGCTCGAATGTTTTGCGGCGCAATGGTTCAAAATAATCGTTTAGGCATTTTACCGCCACATCGTAACATGGAGGATCCATTGTAACATGGGGTACATTTTCCACTCCTGGCAGATGTCTCAACAGGTCCTGCAGACCTGGTCCTCCTAGATACGCCAGTTGCGCGCGTTTTTCGTATTGCGTTTCAATGCGTTGAGCTACAAAAAACGCTTCAAGATCGTATTTCCAGGTTTCCCATTCCGTAGGCAACCGACTGGCTTCTACAGTCACATCGAATGGTTTGATTCGGCTAGAACCACTCATGCTGTTGAAAATTAAATTATAAAATGTGATTCTTTTACGTTTTAAAATATATAAATAATGTACTACTAGCTTAATTTGTCTTGAACCATCATTTTGGTGAAATTTATCATTTATTTTGCATTTGTCCCCGATTATGTAGTAATTGAAACAAAATATAATTCACTTACCTTGTATTAATCGAATCGGACTCACATATTCTCATGCGCCAAAAAAATAGATTCCGATACCATTTGATCTAAACCTTATTTCTGGGTACACAACCCTGAGTATCATATTTCTGTGAATAACATATGATTCACAAAGTTTTATTTTCCTCGCATATTTAAAAATAATACCATTACATTTGATTCTTGGGTACACAACCCTTCCATGGCTGGGTACATAACCCTAATTCTCATTTTATTAACAACCAACATATATGATGCACAACTCATATGCATCGGCTTACCTCTTGGTACTCAACCAATAATTTTGCCTTCTTCACTTATTTTCCACTGGGTACATAACCCAAACATCTTGGTACATAACCATTCATCATGTTTCTTTCGCTCAATTATTTCGTAACTTCCTATTGCATTATGACTCAAAGGTCTCAACCATTTTACTCGTATCACTACTACATGTGTTACACAGAGAAGTAACGGTTTTCTTTTCGGCTGCTCAACTTTTTCGTTAACAAGCAAAAATACACACACATTATTGTAAACAGACAGCTTCACATCCAAATATGTTTTTGTACGATCCTATTTATTCATTTTTTTTTTGTGTTGCTACACAATCACACATCCCATTCACTGTACACCTTTTTTCTGAGATGGTACATAACCAGAGGTACATTTTTGTACCTCGTGGAATCATTCGGGGAAAAATGCAATTCAATGACAATTCCATGGTTGTCGACACAAATTATAGAGCGGGAATAAACATTTTCTTTACTTACATTCCACTTCCTTTTTTTTAATGCCCGAATACACAAGCAAACTTTTTGCTAGCTCAAATATGCTCTACCACTTCAGCCTCAAAACAAGAGCAAAAGTATAACACTTTCCACGATCAAAACGTTTTTTTCTAATTCTCCTTTTTAATTTAGTAAAATTTCATCCTGCGTCGCCAAAATGTTGAGTTCGGAATAATGAATCACACGCGTTAGTACATTCGAATCAAATCTTTATTCTCCGCCGATCCAAGTCTACGCACTTCTCTGTCGCACTGCTCAATACTAACTAACTTATCGGAACCACTTTCTCTACCATCTACCCATCTACAATGTTGCCAACTGTTTCTATACTCTACATAATGTATCTTACAGGGTCGGAGCAAGACTGGACCTGACAGATTTCTTTCGAAAGTTTCTGCAACAATACCTCATGAAGTTTCATGAAGTTCCTCCAAGAATTCCTCCGGAAGTTTCCTCAAAGTTTTTTTTAGGCATTTCACTGTAAATGCATTCAGTAATTCCTCAGAAATATCCTACAGGAATTTATCAGGAAAATCCGTTAGGAATTTCTTCAGATTTTTTTTCCGGAATTCATCCTTTCTGCATGATTTTTTTTCGCAAGTTCACCCAGGAGTTCCTCCTGAAATTTCTCCTGAAGTTCCTCTGTAAGTTCCGTCACAAATTTATCTGGAAGATCCTTCAGAAAATTCTTTGGAATTCCTCCGAATAAAATTCCTTCAGGAGTCTTCCAATACAGTAAATCTTTCGGGAATTCCTCCAAAAGCTCCATTAGGAATTTATTCGAAGGTTCCTTCAGAGAATTCTTTAGAAATTTTTTCAAGTATTTCAAGGTAAATTTCAAATCCCTACTGGGAATTCTTCTGAAAAAATGTTCGAAAGAATTCCACGCGGAAATTCAGTTTAAAAAAATCAGAGGAAGCATGTTCTCTTGAACTATACATAAAACAAGGAGATGAGTTTATTTTTATTTATTTATTAAACTAATTGGATTTTGAAATTTCTCGCAAATAATCCTAATTTCAATATTGAAGACATTTGAAGACATTTTTACTCGACTGTGAAGACTTTTGAAAATATCATCTGGCATCCCTGGTCTGGTCCTGAGGAAATATTATTTTTCAAAAATCAGTATCTCTGAAACACCCACCATGCTCTCCTCTTTCATGTAGTGGATAAACTATGATGTTCAATCGTGGGGGATGTTCAATTTTTTTTCACTATTTTTGTTGTAAGCTCCATAGAAACCTCAAATGATAGCCCCCAAAAATTTATAAGAAAAATAAATAAAGAAAATAAACCTCTTCGGACAAAGACACCGTGATTATGGCACGTAACTTTAAGAATATGAGGAAATCGTAAGTACTTTGTACTCCGCAAGACACTCGATCGAATAGAGTTCGACGCCGTACAAAACTATCTACAAAACACCTATTAGGCCGATGCTCCTAGAGAACCAACGCGCACTTGGAGTTCTTCAAATACATAGTATTGCGTACTTATCTATTTTAGTGGGGTGTAGATGGCGAACGGTACGTGAAGCAAGCGAAGGAATCACGAGTTACATCAGCCGTTGGGGACACCATCCATTTTTCCAGTTCATATTGTAACTGCGTTTGGGGGCAGCAGGGACTATGTCCAAGGGCTTGACGATCCCTCCCCAGGCCATCTGCGAGTTGTGGCGCCTGCCTAGGATGTGGCGGGGTTGGACAGTGGGCCCTGTTCAACCTCTATAAAAAGCTGCATGTATCCGCAAGTAGGCTCCGCCAAAGCGACCGTGTGCCGCTCAAAGCGCACAAGCCCAAGTCCTGGTGTTAGGTGGGACGCTAAACAGCCCTGACACGATGGCCCTCCGGCGAGACAGGAGGAGGAGGAAAACCAATAATTACGAACAATATAAGGGATAATGTGACTCGATATAATCGGCAAAGACCTAGGCGACGAATAAAGGATCACGATTGGAAGCTTGGTACATGGAACTGCAAGTCGCTAGATTTCGCAGGTTGCGACAGGATGATCTACGATGAATTACATCCCCGCAACTTCGACGTCGTGGCGCTGCAGGAGATTTGCTGGACAGGACAGAAAGTGTGGAAAAGCGGGCATCGGGCGGCTACCTTCTACCAAAGCTGTGGCACCACCAACGAGCTGGGAACCGGCTTCATAGTGTTGGGTAAGATGCGCCAACGCGTGATTGGGTGGCAGCCAATCAACGCAAGGATGTGCAAGCTGAGGATTAAAGGCCGTTTCTTCAACTATAGCATCATCAACGTGCACTGTCCACACGAAAGGAGACCAGACGACGAGAAAGAAGCGTTCTACGCACAGCTGGAGCAGACATACAATGGATGCTCACTGCGGGACGTCAAAATCGTCATCGGTGACATGAACGCGCAGGTTGGAAGGGAGGAAATGTATCGACCGGTCATCGGACCGGATAGTCTGCACACCGTATCGAATGACAACGGCCAACGATGCATAAACTTCGCAGCCTCCCGCGGAATGGTAGTCCGAAGCACCTTCTTTCCCCGCAAAAATATCCACAAGGCCACATGGAGATCACCTAACCAAGAAACGGAAAACCAAATTGACCACGTTCTAATCGACGGTAAATTCTTCTCCGACATCACGAACTTCCGCACTTACCGCAGTGCGAATATTGAATCCGACCACTACCTCGTTGCAGTATGCCTGCGCTCAAAACTCTCGACGGTGTACAACACGCGTCGAAGTCGGACGCCGCGGCTTAATATTGGGCGGCTTCAAGACGGTAGACTAGCCCAAGAATACGCGCAGCAGCTGGAAGTGGCACTCCCAACGGAAGAGCAGCTATGCGCAGCGTCTCTTGAAGATGGCTGGAGAGATATTCGATCCGCCATTGGTAGCACCGCAACCGCTGAACTTGGCACGGTGCCCCCGGATCAGAGAAACGACTGGTATGACGGCGAATGTGAGCAGTTAGTAGAAGAGGAGAATGCAGCATGGGCGAGATTGCTGCAACACCGCACGAGGGCGAACGAGGCACGATATAAACAGGCGCGGAACAGACAAAACTCGATTTTCCGGAGGAAAAAGCACCAGCAGGAAGATCGAGACCGTGAAGAGACGGAGCAACTGTACCGCGCTAATAACACACGAAAGTTCTATGAGAAGTTGAACCGTTCACGTAAGGGCCACGTGCCACAGCCTGATATGTGTAAGGACATAAACGGGAACCTTCTTACGAACGAGCGTGAGGTGATCCAAAGGTGGCGGCAGCACTACGAAGAGCACCTGAATGGTGATGTGGCAGACGAAGATGGCGGTATGGTGATGGACCTGGGGGAACGCGCGCAGGACATAATTCTACCGGCTCCGGATCTCCAAGAAATCCAGGAGGTGATTGGCCAGTTGAAGAACAACTAAGCCCCTGGGGTTGACCAACTACCAGGAGAGCAATTTAAACACGGTGGTGAGGCACTGGCTAGAGCGCTGCACTGGGTCATTACCAAGATTTGGGAGGAGGAAGTCTTGCCGCAGGAGTGGATGGAAGGTGTCGTGTGTCCCATCTACAAAAAGGGCGATAAGCTGGATTGTAGCAACTACCGCGCAATCACATTGCTGAAAACCGCCTACAAGGTACTCTCCCAAATGTTATGCCGTCGACTAGCACCAATTGCAAGGGAGTTCGTGGGGCAGTACCAGGCGGGTTTTATGGGCGAACGCTCTACCACGGACCAGGTGTTCGCCATTCGCCAAGTACTGCAGAAGTGCCGCGAATACAACGTGCCCACACATCATCTATTCATCAACTTCGAAGCTGCATATGATACAATCGATCGGGACCAGCTATGGCAGCTAATGCACGAACACGGATTTCCGGATAAACTGTCACGGTTGATCAAAGCGATGATGGATCGGGTGATGTGCGTAGTTCGAGTTTCAGGGGCATTCTCGAGTCCCTTCGAAACCCGTAGAGGGTTACGGCAAGGTGATGGCCTTTCGTGTCTGCTATTCAACATCGCTTTGGAAGGGGTAATACGAAGAGCAAGGATTAACACGAGTGGTACAATTTTCAATAAGTCCGTCCAGCTATTTGGCTTCGCCGACGTCATAGATATTATGGCACGTAACTTTGAGAAGATGGAGGAAGCCTACATCAGACTGGAGAGGGAAGCCAAGCGGATCGGACTAGACATCAACACGTCGAAGACGAAGTACATGATAGGAAGAGGTTCAAGAGAAGACAATGTGAGCCACCCACCGCGAGTTGGCATCGGTGGTGACGAAATCGAGGTGGTAGAAGAATTTGTGTACTTGGGCTCACTGGTGACTGCCGAAAATGACACCAGCAGAGAAATTCGGAGACGTATAGTGGCTGGAAATCGTGCGTACTTTGGACTCCGCAAGACGCTCCGATCGAATAGAGTTCGCCGCCGTACCAAACTGACAATCTACAAAACGCTCATTAGACCGGTAGTCCTCTACGGACACGAGACCTGGACGATGCTCGTGGAGAACCAACGCGCACTAGGAGTTTTCGAAAGGAAAGTGCTGCGTACCATCTATGGTGGGGTGCAGATGGCGAACGGTACGTGGAGGAGGCGAATGAACCACGAGTTGCATCAGCTGCTGGGAGAACCATCCATCCACACCGCGAAAATCGGACGACTGCGGTGGGCCGGGCACGTAGCCAGAATGTCGGACAATAACCCGGTGAAAATGGTTCTCGACAACGATCCGACGGGTACAAGAAGACGAGGTGCGCAGCGGGCAAGGTGGATCGATCAGGTGGAAGATGACTTGCGGACCCTCCGTAGACTGCGTGGTTGGCGACGTGTAGCCATGGACCGAGCCGAATGGAGAAGACTCTTATATACCGCACAGGCCACTTCGGCCTTAGTCTGAATAAATAATAATTGTAACTGCGTTCTTGTTGCATCTCTCGTTTTCGTACGCAACAATTAAACAATTAATGGGAAGAGAGAGAAACTACACTAGTGATCGATTTTAGTGTGTTTCCAGGTGTAGTCAGGCAGCACACCCTGACAAAACATGTGCAGAATCGAACACTAAAACTGCAACAGTGACCACACCACTATCCTCAAATGACGAGTCGACTTTCCACCGATAAACAATAATGAAAATTCATCATCCAACTACGAATAAAACCGCGGCAGAAGAACGACCACAACATGATGACGAATGGAACGACGTCGAAGACAACGCATCCTATTCATCGTCCGAGTACAATAAGGTAACGCACCAACGCCGGCGATCGAAGCGAAGTAGAGCGATGGCAGCAAAAAGTACGGATCAGTGTTACCTCAACGCGGATCGAATCGAAATTGTTGAGAAAGTGAAGGAAATTTTATGAAATAAGAATGGAAAAGAATTTTTGGAAATAAAAATGACTGTGGTAGGCCGCGCGTGTGGCCAGCATGTCGTAAAAATACTTAGTGAAAATAGTTCTCGAATTCGATCCGGCTGGCACAAAACAGCGAGGAATGCAGCCAGCAAAGTGGAACCGATCAGGTGAAAGACGGATCATCTACAGAATGCGTAATTGGCGAAGTGAAACCATGGATTTAGAGTATTTTATTGTGTGCTGAAAATCGAATTGATAAAGACGATATCATGAAGAGATTGTGCCAATAGATTTCGGATAAATAAAACATCACAATAGTTCCCAGATACCACTAATGGAAGTCTAATGTAATCTATTTTGCAAATATAGTAGAGCCAGAAAGTATAGAAAGAGTCTAAAACTAAACAAAATGAATAATTAATGATCATTATTACTAATGCTAACGTAATTAGAATTAAACCCCTAACATGTGTTAACCAAATTTGTGCGGAAAAGACATTGAACTTACCGATAAGGATTACAAAAACCAACCACTCATATCCAATTCGTAATTCAATCCTAGCTAATCATTCCAATTATCAGGTTTCCTCCTCCGAATCAATTGCCGTCGAAAAATATACATAACAGAACAATCCTCTGTAAGTCTCCTAACGCTTTGCGCGCATTCCTAACACCCCATCATCATAGCCTAGTTTAGATCCTAAAACCTCTCGCTCCTACTGCTGCTGCTGATACTAAATTAGAAACGGTTTATTTTACTTAACTATTTCAATCATATAGTTAACTTTGTTTTATCTGTGTTTTTTTGTCAATATGTAAGGAAATATTAATGAGCTTTAAGTTTTCATTCAATATGTAAACCTTCTTACTTTTTTTTTTGTTTTATCGTTTCATCAATCTTGATTTTTATTTTATTTAGACCCATCTTTTCATATCGCTTTACTGTTTTGACTTACTTGCTACATATGTAATAGTAATGTTTCATTTTTAAACTTCTTTTATATTTAATTGGCTTTTCAGCTCACTTGCTTCTTGTTTAAATCTTGTTACATTTAATGTTATTTGAAAAAGTCATCATGTGTCATATTGGTTTAACGTCATTCAAGACAGACGTTTGATTTTTGTATCATCATTTTTTTTTATTTTGGGGAGTTTGTGAGATGTTTTTGTATGCGGGATTTGATAGTAAGGAAATTGGGATATAAAATATTACGACCTTCTGTTTTATTACAGTTAAATCTGCGTTTGTATGGGTTTGTTAAAATACTTTGTATTCTGTGTTTTTCTTTTCAATATGTTTTCATGCTTGTGTAATCTTTGAAATATCAAGTGTTGATTTTCTGAATCTGAATGGATCACTTTTTGCTACGAATACATGTCCAATGATATTAGAAAAACGAATATAATATTTTCAACGAGAACCTTCTTAGTCTGCGCAATCCTAATATTGAGAATGTTGGTAAAACTGTAATCTACAACATTAAGTAACTGGTTGTTTTCATTAGCGATTGTTTTATATAGTATCTTAAATTGTTTGATACCTTGGTGGTGGTTCTCTCGGTGGTGCTGATTACATTGAACGATTACTACATCTTGCTGTTTATGCTGTTGTTGTCTGTAGCTAAACTGATCTAGAGAGAATGTGCTCCACCACCGTCTGTTGCTAGAAATTGCTTGTAATTCTTTGAATTTCTCCACTGAAATCTCCTTCGTACCATTCTGTTTGTCGCGATTGGCGACGCTAAGGATGTTACTAATATTGAACGGAACAAAAGACGACCGATATTGGAAATGCAGCACATCGCATACAGTTACTGCAGCGATTATTGCAATGATGCTTACTAACAGTTGGACAGTGATCGTGAGATCGATTCCGAACCGAGAATTGTCGCTACAACATCGACTGAAGAAATCATCTGGAAAAGCATTGCTCTGCATTCGCAGAGCGGAACGCAAACGCGAGATGATCGATAACTTGTTATTATCAAAGCAATAATAATAACGGTGAATGTGGAAATCGAGAAAGGCATCAGAACGGAAGAAGGCAACAGCTTGCCGCTCGTTTGCCGCGTGGTAGTCAATTTCAGGAGATCTTGTTGCGCCACCAGCTGAATAAAACTAGCGGTGAGCATTCCTCAATGTTCAATACAAGTACGAATGATATCAATTGGATCAGTATAATGGAGAAAAGAATGGCTGGAAGGTCCAGCAGCTTTTTAAATTGTCCGCACAACTTTACCAATTGGTCATCGTTTTTATCGCTCATTTGCTGAAGATAATCCATGCCGGATTTGTTGATATCGTTGATCGTTTTTCCGTTTTCATTGATTGAATTCATGGCATTGATGTTGTTATTATTGTTATTGATGATGATTTCGCTCTTATTGTATGCGTCAGCAGTGACGCCACAGAGGAAGAAATTTTTGGCAAAACTCAAGGAAGTCAGCACGGGGAAGATGTTGACGAACAAACGGAACAAAGCCACCGAAGAGGATAGGTAGGAAAAGGGAGAGGGACGAATGATAAAAACGTTATTCTTGGAGGGGACAGCGGGAGAGGATGGGAGCGGGGAGGCAGGGTTAGCCCCTTCGGGGGCTAGGCACGGTAAACCTCAGCTTGGGTATTTGCAGTACTGAGCGTAAGTCAGGTCGTAAGTCGGAAAACGCGAAAACTGGATATCGCGACGTTTCCACTGGTCAATAGTGCCCAGATGTTCAAGCTCACGGGACACATTCGCGGCTGGCGATGTCTGAAAAGACAAATTAGGTGTTAAATTAAGGTTTTTAGGGGACAAGTAGAAAAAAATAATGGATCAAAACGAGGAACAAGTTGACCACAGGATTTTAAAGCCCATTCTATGTATTGTAATGCTTAAAAGAAGATAATTCAAATATTGATGGATCAACTCTTTAGCATTCGATTACACTAACTTGTCGAACAATCTTCAACCAAATAATGCAACTTACCTTGTTAGCAAAAACGGTCACGATAAACTTGCCCGGCTGGAAAGTGTCAATCACACGGGCAATCAGATCCCCATAGCTTGAGGATGCAACGTTGCTCTCGAAACTAACGTACGAGAAATCGGGCTCCGGAGTGATGTGGATCGTCATGTAACATCCCTGCGGGGGGAAAAAAGGAAGCTTATAAGCAAATGCGAGATTAAACAAACCTAACATTACAATAACTTAGACAATTAGTTAACAAAAAAACGAATTGTATTGTGATAAAACATGAGCAACAAAAATGAATGTGGGTATTATTATTTAAATTTAGAACCATTGTTCGATTTGCTTCAAATGTTTTCATCTCTATCCAGCATAATCGAATACTAATAATGGAGTACCATTATTTATGTTTATTTGTCTTTGAAAGCATTATCGAACCAGAACTCTCATCATAAAGAATAATCTCAGCCCAAGAAAAATTTACTTCACTTTGTCTACCGTGCCCCAGCACTTCATCTCGGCACGACCTTCAGAAGGACAAGGGCGGGCTACTCGTGATAAAGCATAAAATAAAAGTGGCACGTGCTAAATTGCTTCTTTGGCGCCATCTCCTCTTGCAGCATCGCACTACTGTCTTGTCGTATAGAACAGGGCAGTATGTTTTCGAATTTCTTGCGATGGTAGCGTTAGAATTGAATTAGGCAAAGTGCAGGGGAGTAGTGAAAACACAACAAAGGATACAGGACTAGAACGAAAGACATAAATGATGCAAGACATGACAATAAGTGACAACATTTCAGAAATATTTGAATACATCCATAGGAAGGTAGAAAAATTGCTCGACAAGCAAAAAGTCCGTCTATCGCTTATTTAGTTAAATGTTATCAACAATCAAGAAGACGTACTATTCAATTTAATTTTACTACTTCATATAAGAAACCTGTACAACAGGAGAAATACAACAGTATATGAATTGTAATTTTATTGCTGATAATCATCTTAAATATTGAATTAATGGCTTTTAAATGCAACAAGCATCTACGCCGCTATTCAAATGCGTTCACGAATATCCAAATTGATAACGACTCAAATCGTTCTTAAATCTACTAGAATTGATTTAAAAACACGAGTGTGAAGTTTAGGTACTTTCGATTTTATTTAACAAATGACGTTTAATCGCTTCACTTTCCAGATGTTTATCAGACATTTTAAATGCGTTTCCACATATCTCCTTTACAGGCTCTACTGTAAGTACGTTGCGTCAAATGAATTGAATTGATGTCAAAAACACAAGATGTCGAGCGAACAAAAATGAAGCTTACCTCTTTGTATTTCTTTCCACACTACATGCAGTTGATAAGTATAGGTAGTTGGTAGTTGCATAGTTCGAAGACAACACCAAAAAAAAAAAGAAAAAATAGTTAAGTGAACTGCTATGTAGTAAAGAGCTCGGTTAAGTATCAAAATTCACAGAATTAAAAGAGTAAAGAGTAGCATAAATTTTGCCAGATCTTGAACGAACAAATGAACTATGAGACGAAGAACCGGAAAATTATCCTTACTTAATGATAGATTCGTCTTAGCTTTTAATCTCCTTCAATAATGATTTTGAACAAATGAATATCATCCCTTCGAAACCTATTCTACAGAAAGACATTCAGTTACCAAAAATGGTTGTACGACATTTCGCGGTAAAACATTCCGCGGTTAACCATTTCGCGGTGTACCAGTTCGCGGTCTACCACTTCGCGTTCAGTATCATATCGCGGTATAACATTTCGCGGTTAGTACTATTCTGCGGTGAAACTTTTTGCAGGTTTAATTTTACTAATGTTACAAGTAGTTCAATAATGTGTTCTTTAGCTTTGTAAAGCCTCAAAATTCACCTAATTATTATGTAAAGCGAATAATCATAGAGTTTACATTAGACCTATATAGGGGAACGGTTCGCCACTTCATCTCATAGCTCCTATTTCCATAAAAAACGAAGCAATGGAAAGGAATTTGGTTTTTTTATTATTTTTGTGATTTTTTTCAGCAGTGAGCACGCATGTTGACAAAAAGAAGCGACGAATTTTGTGCCGTATTTCTTTGTTTAGCGATGAGATGGATATATGTACAGTGAGATGGAGATCGGAACAGTTCCCCTAAATTCAAATCCCAACAAAAACAATGTTTTGAAGCAAAACATATTTGCAAATACGACTACCGCTACCGCAACGGGGGTGACAATGGGTCTGGGGGTGAGAATGGGCCATCGCTTTCACCGGCAGTTTAGAGGTCGAAGAGCAAAATCGTCCAAAAAGCTCTCTTATATTTTAGTCTTCTTGCCCTCAATCCAATCTAAAAGCATTCTAAGTGGTTGAAATAGTGACCCATTCTCACCCCCATTTGACCCATTCGCACCCCCTACGACGGTATGTAAAGAATGCGAAACAACACACTTCGTCTTATACCAGGCAAATGCAAATATTAAAAAAAAGCAAAACATAACATTTTGCTTTATACCGGGCAAATCCAAACATTTAAAGAAGGCGAAACAACAGATTTTGCGTTATACCGGGCAAATGCAAACATTTGAAGAAAGCAAAACAACACACTTTGTCTTATACCGGGCAAATGCAAATATTTAAAGAAGGCAAAACATCACAATTTGCCTTATACCGGGCAAATGCGAACATTTAAAGAAGACGAAACAACACATTTTGTCTTATACCGGACAAATGCGAACATTTGAACGAAGCAATGGAAAGGAATTTGGTTTGTTTATTATTTTTGTGATTTTTTTCAGCAGTGAGCACGCATGTTGACAAAAAGAAGCGACGAATTTTGTGCCATATTTCTTTGTTTAGCGATGAGATGGATATATGTACAGTGAGATGGAGATCGGAACAGTTCCCCTAAATTCAGCACAGCACATGATATTTCAAGACAAAATTTTCAAAACGACTTATCTGCTTTTGTAAACAAAGATTCAAACGACGATTTGACGAATCTGATAGCTCTCCCACGCAAACCAACACCATCAGGAGGTAGCGGAAACCTTCACCTACCTATTGGTGGTGTTCGTTTGCGTGGGAGAGCAACCAGATTCGTCATATCGTCGTTTGAATATTTGTTTACAAAAGCAGATATAAGTCGTTTTGAAAATTTTGTCTTGATTTCGTCTAATGCCGGCTAACATTTAAGGAAGATACATTTTGCCTTATGAATAATTTTCAGTTATTCCATCTTCTAAATTCTACCAGAATACCATAGGCTTGTAAGGTATTAAGACAGCGACCTTTATCATATGATATAGTGTATCTTTAAATAACATAAAATAATGCGTAAAAGAAAAGAGAAAAATACTTGAAAGGGAAACGCAATGAAAGAAACGGCCATATAAAGAAGAGAAAATTAAGAGTTAGTTGAAAAGAATGGCAAACTCTTAAAAATACAAAAAAAAAAGTTAATAAGATAAGCTAAGTTTGAATACCGCGAAACGGATCATCGAGAAATTGTAAACCGCGAAATAATATATATCGCGAAACGGAATACCGCCAAATTGTATAAACCGCGAAACAGATTACCGCCAAATGATACAGACCGCGAAATGTCGGACAACCACCAAAAATACTTCGTTCATCACAATTATCCACAGAATTCCAAGATTGGAGGAAACCATACTACGAAATGTTTTATCCCTAAGATAACTGGTGCAAAAAAAAGTATAACGTCCACTTTTGCCTTATTTCAGAAAAATTGATTCTTTAAAAGTAGGGACCTGAGTAGGTAGATTAATTTATCAGGAATACCTCAAAGAAGCCAGTACTACCGTGAGAGACCGAAATCCGTACAGCACCGAATTCCGTCCCCCTCGAGAGATATTACTAAATTAAAGGATGTTTAAGGGTATACAATTATGAATCATCTTATCCAGCTATCTTATCCTGATCTTATACTTGACAGTAAGCTTTCTGGCCGTTGAAATGGAAAATATGCTTTGAAATTAAAATATCACAATTGAAAAACAAATCGCCACTCAGAAAACGCAAAGTTTCAGGCGCCATTTTGTCGGATATAATTTTACCGAAGGTGACTGTGTTTAAATTGCAAATTGTGTTATTAATAGAGTAAGATCATCAGAATAAAAGTCACTTCTCAAGATGCGTATTGACTCATTTACAGGAATATCCTGGTCTGCTTGAAATTAAATATTTTGTAAGAAAATAGCTGTACGCTGTACGGATTATGATCCTATGATTCGAAATCCGTCCACTGTGAACAGAATGTATTAGCATTCAACATTTGGCGAATTACCCTAATTTTATTCATCATTTTATCATATTTTTCGTTGTTATCAATACAATACAGTGGAGCACAGAAAAAATATAGGCCCTCGGGCACCTTTATCAGTAACGACCGTTCTATTTGAGTTCGATTCGTTTTTACCAGAGCCTTTCTAATAAAATTAAATGCTTAGGTGTACGGATTTCGATGCATCACGGTACCCTAGATTTTTTACTGTACATCAATGACATGGCCTATCCTCTATAGTGTCCCGTGACGTGGGCGATCTTTCTTCAGATTATTCTATGGAAGATTACCACCTTTAGCAAAATTAGCTTCTATCTGTCTCAAACGGGTGCATTATCAACCGAGTGGTTGTGGATCCAGCAAAATCACGCACAAAAATGTACTGTAGAAACAAACATATTTGAGGTAAATTCAAACAGAATTTTAGCTTGTTCTAGCAGCAAAAATAAATGTTTGGAACAAAGTGTTACATACTTTATTTACAACTCAAACATGCGTTTTATTTGTTTCAACTCGTGGGATATTAGAAACAAACATGCATATTATTATTTCGATTGATTTTGCGATAGTCGTTTTTCGATTATATCCATTTAAAAAAAAATGGATTAAAAAAACTTTTGCTTATTAAAAATAGTCAAAAATAGTAGTCAATTTTAGAAAAACTAATTGCATAGGGTAAATCACTACTTGGGCCTATGGACCCGGTTCCCGGCTCACTGCACAGAAAACTAATGATTTATACTGTTTGGAAGCCGTAGGTTTATGATTGATATTTTTTAAAAAGTCTCCCATTTATTTTTCACAATACTCAATATTTTTCAATCACTTGTTTTACTCCTAATTGATTCAATTGTAGAAAATAAAAATGTAGATTTCAAAATTTCGCTCTCCGATGCCACACCACTGAGCCGAAGTGATTCTTTCCACTTTTACAAAACGGTATCATCAAGAAAACACCTACCTGAAAATCGTCACAGTGCTCGATACAATCATTGCTTCAAGCTTTTAATCACTACACCATAATGCTAAACACACGCACTTCAATCTTATCACTAGAACATATCACTAGAACTTATATAAAAATACTAGAATACATTTGAAAATATATTTTCAAACCGAACAAAAATTCAGCTCGGCCCAAGAACTTCTAGCTGCACCGTGCTGCCAAAAGGCCAGGATTATGAAAATGATCCTTCATCGTTAATAGGAAAACGGTCTAATACGTTGACGCAATCATGTTATTTATAATTCTCTCGATTTCAAAACGTGAAAAAAATATTGTTTTTAAGTAGAAAATTTGATGAGTAAATATATCTTCTCAACCAAATAAAAACGATTATGAATAACACCATCTGGCATCTTGTTGTCGTGGAACGTGTATATTTTTGTTTACGTCGCATTTTCTACCGTCCCGAGAGAGAATGAGAGTAAAATGTTGAGAGATTGAGTAAAATTTTGTTTAGGCCGGGAACTAGTTTTATGTATGCCGGAATGGAAATCGCTATGACTGAAATGAGTGCTGCACCTCGTTAATTTAAATCAAATAAAAGCTTTTTTGAACGATATTTAGCACGAATAGCTATTTTTAAGCAGAAGTGAACCCCAATGCAGTATTATACAGCCCACAAAATTCAGGAAAAGTTGCTTCCTGTGATAAATATCAATTAAATAATGCAGTCATACGCATGCTAGGCCGGGAATGGGGTAAGAAACCCTACTTGGTGGCTTTTTGTGACAAAATTTACATGTCCAGAATGTTTCATTGAAATCTAAGAGAGTGCTGCCTGCTCCATATACGAGTTGGCGCGAAATGTGTCTTACGTTAATTGACAATCCAAAATTACAACAAGACGCTGTTATTTCCCTTATTTCTAAAACTGCTTTAGGCTGAACATAATATAACTCTACAGCATTTGATAACAAATGCTACATCTCCCTTGCACGTTGCATACATAATATAGGAAGTTTTTTGCTTGACATCAACATTTGGAAGTTTCACTGCTGGTATGCACTCAGTCTGGTATGGACCATTTGATTCTAGTTTGTTGTCTAGGTCTTCAACTGCAAAAAGCCAACATGCATGCGGTCTACCATAAATCTGGAAAAGGGATTCTCTCCATTCAAAAGCCACCATTATCCCTTTCTCAGGGTCTGGAGTAAGTCTCATATGAAGGTGCTTGCCATTTTAGGCCTACATTCATTCTTGGGCCAGTCTTTGATCTTTCCAGTATTTAGTGGGAAGATTTTGGATTTTTTATCTTTCTTTGAGCTGCGTACATGTTCCCCTATTGTAAGGGGTCATCCACAAAGTACGTCACTCCTCTAGGGGTGGGGGGTCCAGAGCAGCGTGAACATTCATACACAAATTTTAGAGGTTTGTTACAAAAAGCATGACGAAGGGGGGAGGGGTGGTTGAAAATCGACAATTTTTGCGTGACGTACTTCATGGATCTTCCCTAAATTCTCCGATTTCATTCTTATGTTCTAACAAAAATATTGAACTTAGTGTGTAATACTTTTTTTGCCATGAAGTTAATTTTAATTTGTTCAACGATCTCATCACCTCGAATTATTTTTGCCTTTCTCGTTCAACAAAAACATTAGTATTAACGCATAAATGATTGTTTTCGAAACACTTACATTCTTGAAAACTCCATTCATTGAGTAACCACACGGATCGAACAAGTAATCGTCGATTACCATTCCGGGAATCAGCTTATGGATACCAGATTTCTGCAAAAAGATGAAAAACAATTCTTTACATGCATAAACTTCCACCCGCAAACAACCGGACACATACCTGCGTAGCCTCCAAGGCCGTGCTGCACACATCTTTGGTAAAAACAGCCATCACTTTCGGGTCCAGATCGGTCATCAGTATCTCGATGGTCTGATCCGGATCAGGTAACTGCAGAGATTCAATCAAATTCATCTTGGCTGACTGATTTTGTAGCTGAGCGAGTGCGTTGCTCATGTTGTGATTAGTATGGTGGTGGTGGTTGATATTGTTGTTCAGCATTTGTTTGTTAGCGGAGCCCCCTCCCCCGCGGCTCAACGTGTAGAGATGCCAGCAGTCACGATTAATCGCGCCCAGGCTGTAGGCGCGTCCATCTTCGAAAAATGAATCCAGGAAGGCGACTTCCTCCTCGAAACCACGATGGGGAGAGACCTGCAATTCCGGCCGCTTGAAGTTCTTTCGCGAGTAGAAGAGATTTTCTATCTCGCCATAGCCGGCGATCTCCGATGCGAGACGTAGCAGCGGTTGCAAGCACTGCAGCGGCGTCGTGGTGCCGCACGTCTTCAGGATCCAACGGCGCTGCGATACGAACATGCTGCTTTCGCTGTATTTTGTTGTCGTTCACGATTGAGTACGGGGGTTACATGTTTGCCATTGACGTCAGATGGGAAATATGAAAAACAGAAGAAAGAATATATTGCAGGGTTGTTACGACTACGCGGATTTCGCGATTTTCGCGGATTTCGCGGTTTTCGCGGATTTGGCGCGGATTTACATAAGGATTTTAGGGTTTCGCGCGGATTTGGCGCGGATTTAGTTTTAGGTGGAAACTTCTAAGAAAAAATCTAAGGAAGTTTATTTGAAAATTAGTTTTATGCCTATCTAGATGGGCTTTATTTTCATTTCCAAATGTTGAGAACAAATTTGCGTTTCAAGTTTATTAACATTATTTTTCGGATATGTCCAAGTCCTTATTTGATGGCATGCATTACACTCTCAAACATTATGTAAACAAATGTTATGAGTAGAGATACGCCACGACGCACACAAACAATGTCTATTGAAGGACATGAACACTCATTTTCATCTTGTCAATTTCTTTCTAATTCCAAGATATTTGTCAGTTTCTGATTGGTTGTTTCATTTACGATGAACCACTCAGCATATAATTTTTCTAAAGTCGTCAGGAATTCTTTCATAATGGAACACTCAGCATATAATTTTTCTAAAGTCGTCAGGAATTCTTCCATATTGGAACATTTTATTTTTCCTTTATAACATTCATCTAGTACGTATAAAGGTTTATACAACAATTGAAAACATAAAAATGTTCTGTGATTTAATGCAGATGCCTCTTAATTTAATAAGTTCTTCCGCAGAAAGTCGATCCAAAATTAGAAGATGATTCTCAAAAGTTATTTCTGGGCTCTGGCGGGTTTTTTATGATATTTTCGACTAACTCCGGTGGTATTTTACAGGATTACCAACAGAAAACGAAGAAACTGATGATCCTTGTATAAATTCCTTGCAAATAAATTTCCACAGCGTAAAGAGGATTTCTGCAGCATTAAAACCCGAAAAATTATTAAGACATTTTGAAAAAATTTCCTGGAGCTGTGACCGCAGGAATGACTATAGAAAATCGAAAACAATGCCGCCTTGAATTTACAAAAGAGTTATAGCGATGATCACAGATAATTCTTTAATAAGTGCTCAAAAATAGAACCGGGAGTTTTTCCGCAGGAAGTCTCCAATCATTTTTTGCAAGAATTCCTAAAGCGCTTTCCGTAGGAATTCATGAAGGGATTTCTGCAAGCAAGCTCTGAAGATATTCCGCAAATATTTTTGTGGAGAATTTACTTGAATTCACGACAAATTTCCCAGGGGAATTTTTGTAAGAATACTCGAAGGAATTCCCACAGATGTTCTCGGAAGAATTTCCACAGATAATTTGGAGCAACTTCTGCACTTCAGCAGATCCACGGGCAGTTGGATTTCTGAAAACATTTCCATGAAAATTTCCGGGAGAATTTCCGGAGGATGACCCGCAGAAATCTTTGGGATGAATAAGTAAGAATGGTAAAAAAAAATTCTGCCTGAATTTTTAGAAAAGCTTGTTACAAGAATTGAAGAAGAAAATACGGACTAATTTCTGTTGGAGTTCACCCAAATTATTCTGCCGTATTTCCAAAGAAATTTCTTCTGAAATTTCTAAAAATATTCCTCTGGAATTTTTGAAGAAATTTACGCTTGATTCTGACTTAAAAATCAACGAAGCTTGAGCAACTATGTTAGATTTTGTATTATTTGTTTCTTGATATGGATTCAAATATTTGTTTCACAGAAGTTTTATTTAAAAACGGAGCTTCATTGTCTAATTCCTTAATATCTAAGCAAGTTTGTCTTGTGATCAATAACTACAACGAAGCTGCCTTATCAATTACTTTAGAAGAAATTGCGGTTTTGGCAGATATTTTAATTTTTGCCACGTTTATATTTAATCAATTATGATCAAATCTGGCCTTAACATTCATTTGTAATCAACGTACCTTGTGCCGAATTTTATAAAGTTCTATCAACAAAAAAAAAGGAATAAAACATGCCAAAGCCATCATCTAATCCAAAAAGCGGTTTTTATGCAAATACTTTTGACTGTTTAGTTCTTGTTCCCTTAGATTCAGTACTTCTAGTGCCGAATAAGGTCATTTATAAGGGTTGTAATACTTTCTGCCGGTTTATTAGTCATATTAGCATTTTGATACAAACAGTTGCAGTTTAAAATCATATTTGAAATCAGTAATAATTGTAAAAAAAGAACTTGAAGAGAAGACGCTCAATAAATTGTTATACAAAAATTGACATTTAACGTATATTTGCTTAGAATTTAGATCTGGATCGCGCGGATTTGGCGCGGAATGAATTTCATGTCGCGCGGAAATGGCGCGGATTTGATTTTAGTCGGCGCGGATTTGGCGCGGAAAATATTTCAGGATCTCCGTAACAACCCTGATATTGGAAAATTAGGGCTTGCGTATAGACTGTACACTGCCAAAAATATCTGTATAAGATATATGTGTCGCCGTTATAAATTTTTGCAATAGCTCCACTTTAATATAATCGATATAGAACCACACATAAATTAAATAATTGCTAATTCGTGACCACACATAAAGTTGATTTGGATATATATGTTATTAGTAGTTCGCGTGGAGATTGGCTATGTGTGCGCTGATATACAACATAAGTTGAATCTATGGATTTTTGCCAATAAATATGTGTGGATTTTTAGTAGTGTAGAGTGTGCAGGCCAGAGCGGTTGAGTTGAAATGATGCCAAAAAGACTAAATTAGGAATTTAATTAGTTATTTACTTCCACTGGAATTAGTTTTCTGTTTTCACGTGCTTTGTTAGCGCTACGTATGGTATTGCGTAGTGAATATTTTTGTTCATAAAGTATCAAGTGTACGGCTTATATTTATCACCTAGAGTAACAAAAAAAATAACAGGACAGCCAATGGGGTCATTTCTTTTGTATTTTCAGCAGTGAGTCATCGTTCAAAATAATAATCAATCGTCTACGCTGTTTGCATTAATATGTTCTATAGAATTATAGTCGCTCTCTACACTGTGCTATCCGTATTTCGTGAAAAGGACACCGTTTCAGGTTTCTTCACAATCCCACCTGACACACGGAAAATATTTCATATCAACATTTATCGTAAGATATCCTCAATTATAAGGTTAAAGGATGTCCGATACGACTTGTGATTAATTAAATCTGCTGAACGATGAATGAGAAATTTTTAGTTGCCTCTTGGTGTGATTTGGCAGAAGCCAGGCTAAATGGTCGAGAGCAAGGATACCCGTTGTATATTCAACACAAACGCCAGAAACCAGATAACGGCGTGTGAAAAAGATTCTGAAACTTCCTTGTTGACTTTAACCTGTGGTTGATCAATTGCACTAAATGTCAAAATTTGTCCCAGTTCGTCTAATTGTCGTCGTCGATTGCGTCCGACATCACCGTCATCTCAGAGCAGAAATATGGGACATCAACGGAAGACCAGCCACTCAAACTACGAAGAGCAAGCAGTGTCACAGCTTCCGGTGATGGTCAGCCTGGATATTTGAATCATCTCAACATTTGACTATTTGGGTTCGATTTGCGATGTGAGCATTACTTATTTGGTTAACAAACATTGTTTTATGAATTCCAGAAGGCAAGCGTTTACGTACCTGACAGAGGAAAGCTTATTCTGTCGGATACATACCGCGGTACCGTCAACTGGGGGGAAGATGATCATTTTTAAGACAAAACATGCAATAACAACGTGTGTTTACATTTTAAATCGAAACAAATATTTTCAAAACATGTACTACTATACGTTGCAATAATCAACAACTTTAGTTTTCTGAAATGCATTTGCCTTTATTAAAATAAATTAAATTATCACACATTTTTTGAGTAATGTGGTTTGGGGTGAAGTTGATCAAGACAGCTCTACTAAAATCATTATGACCTAGTAGTCAAAATACACTAGGTTATTTGTATGAATGTTGAATTTACTACATAAAGAAGTCTACGAAGTCAATATTTGAACCGAAAATAGCGTCATTTATAACTATCTCTCTCTTTCTTCCACAAAATACATTTTCATGATTATAATCGAAAAACTCCGATTTCTACCTAGCGGTAACATTACTTGAACGAAGAATATTGTTGACTACCGTTTCATAAAAAAATTTGGCACTTTTGACTTACACATCAAATGATCATCTTCACCTCAATGATCTTCTTCCCCCCAGTTGACGGTACTCAGTAAATTCTTGCTTTAGCAGAAATTTGTCTTTAATTGCATTTGCAAATTATATTTGCGGATGCTTTAATAGAAATTCGCTTACCATCAAGTCGAGTAATTTTAATCCTATTATCAATTTTATACCGTAGTTACTCAAATCCCCAACAGACTCATACTCGGTACACTCGTCACATGCACATTAATCTGAGACATTTTGTTACTACCTATTGCATAAATAAACACATTTTCTCGGAAACAATCAGATCTAGGACATTATAGTTGTCCAACAATGAAATAATGTTGAAATTTTGCATTTAAGTGCATTTAAGGTGGTGTTCGAAATTTTAAATGTGTTTGGAATTTGAGACAATTTTCAATATGCGTGTTCGGCGTTTTGATACAAAGTTTGGCAGAATAAAATCATTCAGCATTAATAGTTACCATCAATAAAATATGGTTATTTAGCGTTTATATTAACTCATTTTACGATAGACAGGGATACCTTCGAGGTGGTCGAGGAATTCGTCTACCTCGGATCCTTGCTAACGGCTGACAACAACGTTAGTTGTGGAATACGAAGGCGCATCATCTGTGGAAGTCGGGCCTACTACGGGCTCCATAAGAAACTGCGGTCGAAAAAGATTCGCCACCGCACCAAATGTGTCATGTACAAGACGTTAATAAGATCGGTAGTCCTCTACGGACATTAAACATGGACAATGCTCGAGGAGGACTTGCAAGCACTCGGAGTATTCGAGAGACGGGTGCTTAGGACCATCTTTGACGGTGTGCAAGAAGACGGTGTGTGGCGGCGAAGAATGAACCATGAGCTCGCCCAACTCTACGGCGAACCCAGTATCCATAAGGTAGCTAAAGCCGGAAGGGTACGATGGGCAGGACATGTTGCAAGAATGCCGGACAGCAACCCTGCAAAGATGGTGTTCGCTTCCGATCCGGCAGGTACGAGACGGCGTGGAGCGCAGCGAGCGAGATGGGCAGACCAGGTGCAGAACGACTTGGCGAGCGTGGGGCGTATCCGAGGATGGAGAGATGCGGCCTCGAACCGTGCATTGTGGCGTCAAATTGTTGATTCAGTGTTATCTGTTTAGATGTTAACTAAATAAAAAAATTAACTCATTTGCCTAAAATTACACGCGGCACTCCTCTTGGGAATCGACGCACCGCTCTGTTTGCTGCCAGTATACACGATTTTTATGGGGAGATAACATGCTGTTTCCTAAGGTGTGGTTGCTCCTTTCGTCTAAGCGCCGCGTGGAATTTCGTGCAAATGCGCTTTTGGGAATATTACGGGCCGATATCCTCGTAGCGGCTTTTTAAGCTGCGTTCACGCCGCGTCCACGCAAGGTACCCATTATCAAATGGAGCTGGATACGTAATTAATAGTAGACAAATAAGACGGAAACAAATAAAATTATTATGGAGGGGGTTTTCAAGTTTATACTACCGAAAATATAATAAAAATTTCAACCTTCCATGAAAATTCTTCAAAAAAAACAAGGAAGTTTTTTTTTTCGTCAATTAGTTTTTACTAGACGAACGGATCTTGCTCGGGTCGTTTTATTTTTGACCTAACCAATTATTAAAAGTCAATTATTTAGATGATTGAAGCCAAGGATGTTAACGATCATTCGTAATTTGCGTTCGATCATTTAGTAGTTTGTCAATAACACATTCCAGAAGCTGAATTTCAAAATATGTTGTATGATGGACTTCTAGTGCGAAGGTTTTTCTATAACTCTGTCTAATGGTTCGTTGTTTGAATTCCACTAGTAACGGAGTTATAGCTATAGTTTCAGTAACTTAGACTAAATGAAAACAAAATTCCAATCATTTAGTTTGAATTACTGCAACTAGCGCTCTAACTTCGTTATTAGTTGAATTCTAATAATGAACCATTAGGCAAAGTTGTAGAAAAACCTTCGCACTAGAAGTCCATCATACAACATATTTTGAAATTCAGCTCCTGGAATGTGTTATTGACAAACTACTAAATGATCGAACGCAAATTACGAATGATTGTTAACATCCTTGATTGAAGCATCGCACTTAAGATCGATTTCAGGTCGAGCTTGATGGTTTTCTTTAGAAGTCATGAAAACGTAGTATTATTACATTTGATCAACTTTTCCAGTGAATTGTTCTATCATTTCACATCGATTAGTGAGATCGGTTCAGCTGATCGTGAGTTATATTGTCCCAAAGGAAATGCAAACTCATTTATATATACAGAGATTTCCCATCTACTTCATTTCTGTTAATTTCCCAAGTGCAATAAATCAAAACGGAACATTGAAAAGTAGCGAGTGTTATATTTTGTATTCAACTTTTTTCCTTTTTCGTTTATTTATTACTAGCAGATTCAACGAAATTCGTTTCGCCTGAAATTGATTTATTCTCTGATTAGCACTCGAGTTGATGATGATGATGATACTACCATCTATTGTAGCAAAGCACCTGCCGATAGCACTGGCCATATCTGACAAACGATTTGATCATGATTATGCTATTGTTTGTATTTCATCAGACTCCTGTATGAAGGGCCAAAAATGGGTGGGGTGGTTCCATAAGCAAAGACGCTTATGCGAATCCACGGGATGAATAGAGAATCTCCTTCCAGAAGAAAGTTCGTCTAATCAGTGCTTCGATATCATCGTTCTCGTTGAGACTCGGCTGAATGATGACACGCTTTCCAGCCAGATATTAGGTCCTGCTTAAGGTAGCCTCACACCTCGGGAAAATTTTCCGCCCTATGTTTTTTTAACGGGGCCAGGATTTTGATTTTCCGTGCCCAAATCCCGAAAACATCGCATAATGTAAAAACACATGGGGAAAAAATCCGCGGAACAAATTCCCGAGGTGTGAGGCTACCTTGACGAGGTTTTTCGATGTGATCGAAATTCCAACAACAGTCGTAAAATCATAGGAGGCGGGGTACTGGTTGCCGTGAATTCTAGTCTCAAATCAAAAATTGTTGTAAACTCTTCGTGGGACTGCCTCGACTTATGTCGTTTTCGTTTTTGAGGTGTAGCGACACCGTTTAGTGCAGCATTTTGCACGGCAAAAACGATCGTTTTGAGTGCAGTTGGGTTTGTTTGTTATGGATACCTGTTGGAAACCATAAAAAGAAAACAATAACAACGGGAGATACTTGACAACAAACTACACTACACGGCACACTCTGATTTTTTCTGGTGCTACACTGCTTGTTTCAGTGCAAGAAAAATGCTACACTGGTGTAGCACGAAAATCAAAAACGAACATTTTTGGTGCAAAAGTGTAGCACGAGTGTAGCTACACCGCAAAAACGAAAACGACATTAGTGACCAGAAACAGTTTTTGTGTGCGCTGTATATCCCACCCGACCGAGTCCGGAATACAGCAAACTGCAGTTCGCTTTCCTATATTTTAGAAATAGCAACTGCTTTTGATGAGATCATAGTTCTGGGGGATTTTAATCTACCAAGCATAATAAGCGTCGATGGGCGTGTGGTCTACATACCGGCCTCCCGACCCCGACGTCCATGGTTCGAACCCAGTCTGCCGCACTTTATTATACCCGTAATGCTGGGTAGACACCTTTACGTGGTGTGTTACGGGGTAAGATCTACCACGGTTACATTGCCAGCTACAGGCAAATCCTGACCCAACGAATACCTTCCTCATTATCCAACTCCGTGGTACTTATGAGGGTGTCGCTAAGTCGGTGGCCTCTCGTTAAGTAAGTATTACATCAACACTTCCTTCCTCTCCTTAGTTACGGTGAAGATGGGCGTGGCCAGGAGTAGTAATCCTCATGCTTTTGTTATTTTTGTTTAAGACTGGAATCAAGGACCACTCCCCTTCTTGATTTCTGATAGCATTCTAGATAAGGATCTCAAAAGTAAAACATGAGTACACTCAACCCTCTTTTTACGTCACTTATTGGGGGGACGTAAACCGAATGTGACGTAAAAAGAATTTTTGCTAAAATTTCTAGTATTTCACTTAATTTATTGATCGTGAGGATACTTTCAAATACATTCACTTGCGTCTTACATGAGGTATTGTAAGATCTCTCCAAATCCAGGAGATGTTATAAGATCTCCAAATCGTCCTGGAGTTTGAATCAAATAGTCTACCGAATCTACCAAAGCCTTCATGATGTCCCAAGCCGTGGTATCAGCTCAATTATGTCCTCCAAGGATTTGTCTTTCATTTGCGTCTCAAAACAAGATACATGAAGAGTTGTAAGATCTCCAAATTGCCCTGAAGTTTGAATCAAATGGTCTAACGAATCAACCAAGGCTTCATTGATGTCCCCAGTCTCGGTGTCAACCCAATTTTGTCCTCCGATTATTTGTCTTTCACTTCCGTCTGCAATTCTTGCAAATATGAAGTTGTAAGATCTCCAAATTATCCTGGAGTTTGAATCAAATGGTCTACCGAATCTACTGAGGCTTGCACGATGTCCTCAGCTGCGGTATCATCCCACTCATGCCCTCCGAGTATTTGTCTTTCACTTGCGCCTCAAGTCCATGTATATGAGGTGTTTAAAGATCTGCAAATTGTCCTGGAGTTTGAATCAGATGGTCTACAGAATCAACCAAGGCTTCCACGATGTCCCCAGCCTCGGTGTCAACCCAATTTTGTTTTCTGAATATTGGTCTTTTACTAACGTCTCAAATACAGGCATATTCGATATTGTAAGATCTCCAAATTGTCCTGGAGTTCAAATCAAATGGTCTACCGAATCAACAAAGCCTTTATGATGTCCTAAGCCGTGGTATCAACTCAATTATGTTAGCTGGATATTTGACTTTCACTTGCGTCTCAAAACAAGACATATGAGGTGTTGTAAGATCTCCAAATTGTGCTGGAGTTTGAATCAAATGGTGTAATGAATCAACCAAGGCTACCATGGTGCCCCCAGTCGCGGTATCATCCCAATCATGCCCTCCGAGTATTTGTCTTTCACTTGCGTCTCAAGTCCAGGTATATGAGATGTTTCAAGATCTCCAAATTGTCCTGAAGTTTGAATCAAATGGTCTACTGAATCAACTAAGGCTTCCACGATGTCCAGAGCCGCGGCGTCAACCCAGTTTTGTCTTCTAAGTATTGGTATTTTACTAACGTCTCAAATACAGGTATATGAGATGCTCTAAGTTCTCCAAATTGTGCTGGAGATTAAATCAAATGATCTATCGAATCAACTAAAGATTTCATGATGTCCTAAGCCGGGGTATCAACTCAAATATGTTCTCTTAATATCCTTCTTTCACTTGCGTCTCAAAACAAGACATATGAGGTGTTGTAAGATCTCCAAATTGTCCTGGAGTTTGAATCAAATGGTCTAATGAATCAATCAAGGCTTCCATGGTTCCTCCAACTGCGGTGTCAACCCAATTTTGTCTTCGAAGTATTAGTCTTTCACTTGAGTCACACATTTTAGCATGTGAGATGTTGTAAGATCTTCAAATTGTCCTTGAGTTTGAATCAAATGGTCTACCAAATCAACCAAGACATCCATGATTTCTTCACTCGCGGTATGAACTTAATTGTATTCCAAAGTTGTCCTGGAATTTGGAAAGTTTGCGAATTGCGTCTCAAATTCTGACATGTAACATGTAAGATCTCCCAATTGTTCTAGAGATTGAATCAAATGGTCTACCGAATCAATCAAGGCTTCCATTATGTCCCCAGCCACGAAGTCTAGACTTCAGATATTTCTTCGACGACCTGGAATGGAATAATTGTTGAATGCGTATCTAGTATGGATCTCTGGATCAAAATGGGATGAACCATTTAAAAATAATAATCCTGTAGACCTAAAGACCTGTACTCCATGACTTTCTTAAATTACCTGGAATGGAACAATAGTTGAAGAGGTATTCAATTTAGTCCTATGGATCAAAACGGGTAGGAGCAAGTTTTTTTTAAGAGATAACAGCCTTTGGTTACGCGTGTTGACCGTAAAGCTTAAATTTCAGGGATGGGTGATATTCATTGATTATATGCAATGGAACAATAGTTAAAGCCGTATTCACTTTGGTTCTACGGATCAAAAAGGGTATGGCCCATATGAATTGACCGAATATAGTCACAATCAAATTACTACAACCATCCCTACAAACATTTTAGTTTTATGTTGTTTTTACCGTCATATAGAGCAAATAATGGTTTTCATGACCGTTATAGAACTAAAAATGTTCCTTGGGATGTTTATCTGACTTGTGCTGCTCGGGTTGTTATCGCGGCTGGGGACATCATGAAGGCCTTGGTTGATTCGACAGACCATTCGATTCAAGCTCCAGGACAATTTGGAGATCTTAAAACAACTCATATGCCTGGAATTGAAACGCAAGAGAAAGACAAATACCCTGGAAACATAATTGAACTGATACCACGGCTTGGGACATCATGGAAGCCTCGGTTGATTCGGCAGACCATTTGATTCAAACTCCAGGACGATTTGGAGATCGTACTACATCTCATGTGTGTGGATTTGAGACGCAAATGAAAGAAAAATACTCGGAGGACATAATTGGGTTGATACCGCAGCTGGGGACATCATGGAAGCCTCGGTTGATTCGGCAGACCATTTGATTAAAACTCCAGGACGACTTGGAGATCTTACGACATCTCATATGTCTGGATTTGAGACGCAAGTAAAAGAAAAATACTTGGAGGACATAATTGGGTGGTTACCGTAGCTGAAAACATCTTGGGAGACTTGGTTGATTCGGTGGACCATTTGATTCAAACTTCAGGTCAATTTGCAGATCTTAGAACAATTCATATGCCTACATGTGAGACGCAAGTAAACGACAAATACTCGGAAAACATAATTGGCAGCGGCTGGGGACATCATGGAAGCCTTGGTTGATTCGGCAGATCATTTGATTCAAACTCCTGGATGATTTGGAGATCTTACTACATCTCATATGTCTGGATTTGAGACGCAAGTGAAAGACAAATATTCGGAGGACATAATTGGGTTGATACCGCGGCTGGGGACATCATGAAAGCCTTGGTTGATTCGGCAGAACATTTGATTCAAACTCCAGGACGATTTGGAGATTTTACTACATCTCATATATATGGATTTAAGACCCAAGTGAAAGACAAATATTCGGAAGACATAATTGGGTTGATACCGCGGCTGGGGACATCATGAAAGCCTTGGTTGATTCGGCAGAACATTTGATTTAAACTCCAGGCCGATTTGGAGATCTTAGAACAACTCCTATGCCTGGATTCAAGACGCGAGCGAAAGACAAATACTTGGAGGACATATTTGGGATGAATCCGCGGCTGAGGAGTCTAGGGAATTCTTGGATGACCAGGAAAGGAACGGCTGCTTAAGGCATATATAGAGGATCATATAGAGCATGAACCATTTTAAAAAAGTGGTAACAGCCCTTCGGTTACGCGGGTAGACCTCAAGACCTATATTGCAGGGAATTCTTGTATGGCCTGGAACGGGATTTGGTTTAATATATCAAATAGGGCATAAACCATTTTTTACAAGAGAAAACAGCTCTTTCGCTACGCTTGTAGACCTTAGGTCCTTGGTTACGCGTGTAAACTCCAGGAAATTCTTGGATGCCCTGGAATGGAACAATTGTTGAAGGCAAATGATGAATATATTAAGCATATACTTTGTTCTTTGGATTTCTAAAAGTGCCTTTTTATAGGCTTACTTTTTGATGTCAATATTGTTTCAAATTCTTTTTACGTCACGTGCCGTAAAAAGGAGGCCGTAAAACGAAGTGACGTATAAAAAACTGCCGTAAAAAGAGGGTTGAGTGTATCACTAGTGTCCAATCTACGAATTACACCGTAACAATGCTAATGCTAATAATGCTAAATTTTAATCTACCAAGCATAACGTGGAGACCTTCACCCAACGGCTATCTTTATTCGGACACCGATCATTCTTCTTTACACACCGGAACGGTAAAGCTACTCGACAGTTATAGTTCAGCAGCATTTATTCAAGTTGATTCCATCGCCAACGAAAATTATCGTCGTCTGGACTTCTGCTTCATTAGTGATCATCTAGGATAGAATGTGCCAATTAGTCATTAAAAATCACATCGATTTTCTGTCAAAATAGTACCGGTTGCTGATTACATTTTGTGCCGTGTTGCTGGGTAATTAAACGGAAGTTTAAAACAAAATTCAAAAGTTTGTTTTTTGATTTTTTGTCTATAACATTAATTTTTGCTAGACACTAGATTTGAAGCATTTTTAACCAACTTTTTATCCTTTTCACTGTAAAACTCATCTAATTCCATGTAAAAACTTTTACTGAAAACATATTTTTTTTAGATATATTATTCGGCGGATTTTGCATAAAACATATTATATTGTGAATATTGCAGCGCAAAGTTTTTCTAACATCTTGGCGTATATCATTGATCAACACGTTCCAAGAAAAATCTGTCGTAAGATAGTTAATCCTCCTTGGTACTCTAGCTCGCTGCGACGATTGAACACTACTAAAATAGCTATTTTGCGGTAGTTTTCCAAGCATCGTTCACTCTCACTTCGCAACCATTATGTTAAACTCAATTACAAGTAGAAACGAACCAGTAAGGAGTGTTACTCTCGATATCAGCTCAATATTCAACGCCACCTCAAGTCGCTTCCTAAACGCTTCTGGCAATATGTCGACGAGCAACGCAAGGAATCTGGATTACCTTCTTCCACGACGCTCAATGACAACACCTAGGACATCTGACTCTTGGCTCCATCGACATTGATGCAACGATGGTTATCAGCGCTTCTTCTCGGCTAAAATGTAGCCTTTCTCCGGGACCCGAAGGATTTCCCTCGGTTCTTCTGAAAAGACACTTGGACGTTTTGATGACCGCAAAACTTCTTCTCTTTCAATCATCTATCAACAGTGGTATTTTTCCTGCTTGCTGGAAAACTGCGAACATATTTCCGGCTCACAAGAAGGGCAACAAACGTGATATTAATAACTAGCGTGAGATCACTTCGCTAAATGCTGTGTCCAAATTATTCGAGCTGATTATTTTGGAACCACTAGAGGCCCATTGCAAACTGTTTCTCATACAACCAACATGGCTTCACGTATGGGCGATAAACAGCTACCAACTTGCTCTGTCTGACTTCTAATATAACCAATAGTATGGTACAACGTGCGCAGACTGATGTGATTTACACGAACCTGGTCGCTGCATCCGATAAAATTAATCAAGACATTGTGATTGCAAAAATGAACAAATCCGATTCACTTCAGTTATCGTTTACTGGATGTAGATATTACTCGCGTGGACCATATCAAGGATTTGGGAGTGATCTTGGATTGCCAACTTACATTTAAACAGCATGTATCGTCTAAATCTTCGTCTGCTTCTTCTTATTGGCATTACATGCCACCTCGCTGCTTAGCGTTCATCCAGCAATTCAACAGTTATAAACCACAAGGATTCTAAGCCAAGTTACCATTTTTACATTCGTATATCATGAGGCTAACACGATGATACTTTTATGCCCAGGGAAGTCGAGACAATTTCTAAACCGAAAATTGTCTAGACCGGCACCGGGAATCGAACCCAGCCACCCTCAGCATGGTCTTGCTTTATAGCCGCGCATCCGCGCTTTATAGCCGACATTTCATTTAATTTTTATTTCTATTTAGAGCGGCTTTAACGTTCCGAAACTAACATGGTCCTGGATCACTCACGCAGTTTCGCAGCGACAAGCGTATTTTTTCGAAGGCGTTGTATTTACGGTGCGAATTCCGGAATGTTAAAAGGTAGCTCACAACAGGATACATTTTTTTGGGTCAAAAATCGTTTGTGTAAAACAATAGTTGGAACAAAAATTTGCATTGGTGTTCGTCTGTATAATATTGACATTAAAAAAAGGTAAGAGCGAAAAAAAAAAGCAACTTGGCCCACAACTGGAGACGCTTCCCTACTTCATAAGTGAACACAATTTAAGCCATAAGCCTCAAAGCGTAATACCTACATAATGCAGGTTGCAAACTTTACCATTAGTGGGAATGGAATCGTAAATCGAAAATTTCTAACAACATGGCCACAATTTTGAAAACGTAGTATGTCCAAATAAGAGACTCTCTTTCATTACGCGCCTTTTCGCTAATATTTAGGCTAGTTTTGCATTTGTTGCAATATTTTTAATACAGCACGCTAGATAAAGTTATTTTCTTCAGAGCACTACTAAAAATCCGATGGTAATGTTAGTATGGCTTTGTAATAATCGAAAGTGAAACAAAGAGAGCCTTTCTTTTGTAAATTCAACGTTTTCAAAAGTCAGGCGAGAATTAAGAGTTCTCGCCCACTCTGGTTCGGTTCCTTTTTCGTATTGTACATTCAAAGGCTTTGTGGGGAAAATATGATTTATGAGTCAAAAAGATTCAAAGATTAGTACGACTAAGTATCAATGAATACTTTTTATAAATCCGGAATGGTCCCACCAAAATCGTTATCATGTATACACATTTCAAAGTAGGTAATTCCCAGCGAAGTTCCAGAAAGATCCAACTTCAATCTACAACCGCGCTGCTATCAGCAGGAGCCCTCTAAACAAGTCGTGGTTCAATTAATTCAGACTATGACGCGTTGCCAGGTTAGGCACCAGTCGTCGACCCGAACATGTGCAAAAAAATGTCCCGTTTTTTTTCGAACGAGAGGTTATCAACTCAAGTCAAGGATGCCTTGATGTTGCGATTGATCACCGTCAATGAGCATCCGACGACGTCCTTATTGAGCCTTATCAACACTGCTAGAACTGAGGAATCGAATGCCGCCACGCGGTAGGTTAGGCTTATCTGGAGCGGCATGAACGTGTCGATTGATTCCCCGTTGTGAAGTGGCGACGATTTTTTTTTTCAGAAAGATTCAGAATATTGAGAGCAGCTTATCTCTGCACTGCAAAGAAATCAACAAGGTCAAAGGTGATGAAATTTCAACAATGTTGAATCATCTGGTCTTCTGCTTCTTATTGGCATTACATCCCCACACTGGGACAGAGCCCCCTCGCAGCTAAGCACTTCCACAGTTATTAACTGCGAGGTTTCTAAGCCAGGTTACCATTTTTGCATTCGTATATCATGAGGCTAGCACGATGATACTTTTATGCCCAGGGAAGTCGAGACAATTTCCAATCCGAAAATTGTCTAGATCGGCACCGGGAATCGAACCCAGCCACTCTCAGCATGGTCTTGCTTTGTAGCCGCGCGTCTTACCGCACGGCTAAGGAGGGCCCAATCATCTGGTATTTATCTCTATTCATTCATGTTCTCAATAAGTCCAATAGAATATCGAGTATTGTACACAATTCCATTAAACCTTCTCTCCCGATGAAAAAAAATCTGCTGATATAAAATTATGCAAAGGCATCGTATCCGTATGTGATGTTTTTAGCATGTGCTCTGCATTTTTCACTTTATTGTTTATTACATGTCCTATGGGACTTATGTACCAATTACGTGAAGACTTGAGGTGCGATGAAGAATGTGGGTGGAGGGTGGTAGGTGGCTTTGTCATGTCGAACAATAAATTTGTAAAAAAAAGCGCCCTGAACGGCCGCCGCTGTCTTTGGAAAATGAAAAATGGATTTTTTTGCAATAAAATACTGAAATATCAATCGTTTGCTGATCTGCGACGCGACAGGAATGGATACTTTATCGAGAATACATGTTGGTACCCTACTGCTTAGCACGTTGTACATACAGCCCGTGCTAGCACGATCGCAGCCACTTTTTATTCTGGATAAAGGTACCATTATCTAGTTCTGAATCAGCTCATAACGTACCAATTAGCACCTAGTAGCGAATTCGCATCAACCATCAACAGCGCGCACGTTGACTCTGTCACGAAAGTCAGAAATCGATTCACATTCGCAGACAACGTCAAGCGAGCATTCATTATGCACCTACACGATTCAAGGCCATGATAGACATACATTCATATAGGTACGCTCATTGAAGGGTAATAGCTCGCTGCAAGTACCATTTTGGGATTCCCCATTCTGAGGGAGGAGTCCTGCAACAATGTAAACCAATTTTGTTTGATAGTTTTGATTTTCAAGTAATGTAATGATGCAGTTGTCGTAAAAAAAAAAGATGCATACCGTGCTGTGCCCTTATTCCGTTCACCTAAGACAATGCGCTATGTCTAAAAGCTCTAAAAAATTGCCGTTTAGTATTTTGAAGTTGCAATTTCGCTACATAGTGTCATTTGCTATATACAATTGAAAATAAAATATGTTGGGATGCATTCATAGACTTAGGCTCCTCTAGTGAAAAAAACATTGACAATTTATGTGGTCCTAATTCCAATCATCTGAAATGGCATTGTTCCTAATTCCGTTCATTCGTGTTCCTAATTCCAATCACCCGAAAAACATTTGATTTCTTAAGAATGCTAATACCAGGCATCATTTTTCTCACAAATCCATCTTTTTATTTATTATAATATTGCAAATAAAAAGCTTAAAATGTAATTTCCTTCCAAATTTAAAATCCAATGAATGATATTTCCTTAGTATAGCCAAGTTGACTGTTTTTCGTTTGTTTCACTTACCATTCGAGATATATTCAACATAAACATTGATGCTAGCTGCCCAGTTGCATCAGGTACTACAGAGAAGGCCAGATACGATTTCTTATCGGAGTTTTACACCTTATCCTCAACGTAATTTTGACTAAAGCCTGGATACTAGGCCTTTAATTCTGACCTAACCTGAACCTTCCAAAACAATGTCTCTGTTTGTTTGGAATTGTTCGTACCACTGTTTCGTTGAAATTGAATATTCTTTAAAGTTCCGGTTCTTTATAGTACCGGATAACCCTACTTCTACGAAGTATTCACGAATTTCGGTAAAACATAACCTTATTTGCAGCTCAGAGAGGGCAATGTTTTTTTAATAGAAATTCGCCAAGAAATTTCCGGATAAAGCTTTTAAACAAGAACGCCACAATTATGGATTGTGCTGTTCAAAACTGTCCATATTCTCCAGAAACCCTTTCTTAACATTGTCCATTATAAATTATCATTAAATCATTAACTGAAAAAACTGTATTTTCCCGGCACGAGTTGAAAAAGGTCCCATAACCTGTCGTTAACAGAATTTCTTTCGGTCTGCCTGCTTGCGGGATAGAATTTCAAATGTTCACCATTCACCACTCATATGGCTTCATGTACGATGTACCTTTTCTTGCTCATAGATTCTATTCTTAACCACAAAACTTTCGGAATCCATCCTCCAAACCCAATGAACGGAATAAGGAACGAGTAGATTTAGATGTACCCTTATTCCGGTCAAGGTATTTTTCACTTTTTAGAATTTTCTATCGGAAAAATACAGGCAACAATTTGGTAATCCGCTATAATGTTACCTGTTTTGTCTTGTTATGCTGCTGTGTTTGAAATCCAGGACAAATTTTCACTTAAAAATGCTTAAATATTATGACAGACGTTCTTAGCAAGTGGGTTAATAAAAACAGTCAAAATGGCGCTCGTAGTGACGACCAACAAATTTTGTTTAAATTCTCACTATTATTCGCTAAAAATGACGCTGGTTTTCATTTCATTTCATGCATACATAACCATAGAAAAGTATATATATATATAAGGGCACAGCACGGTACATAGATACGCGGATAACGGAGTATAGCGTCTTGCCTCAATCAAAACATAAAATAATGAACCTAGTAAGAGTTCTCTCTAGACTATTTTTTTATAAGTTGAGAAAACTATTAAAAAAAATCTGCAAAATAAAATGCTTAACTTATACAGTCTCTATATTCTTGCGGTGTTTCAAGCATCCCTATACAAACGAATAATGAATGCTAATTACAACAATTTCAAATAAAAAAAACGATTCGTTTTTCCTTGTCCTATATTATATAAATTTTACGTCATCATTACATTTAATATTACTAACGTATCTAAATATAGAGGTGCTACGAATAATGAACCTTATAAAAATATCAAACAAAATATCATGATTCGTTGTCTGTGGGTTGAAAGAAAAATGCACAAATACACCTAGATGAAATTACCTGACATGAATCTTTCATAAACAATTCATATCGTAACCATCGGATGCCAATTAGAGATGATCATATTTCCAAAACGACTCAATCAGAAGCTATTATTTCTTGATACTACATTAACATCCCATGTAGCATTCACTTATTATATCAGCTTTAGAGTACGCTAATCAAATCAGTTGATAGTACCTTATCAATACATGATTGTGTAATATTTGAACTCCAATCAACTCTCACGTCTAAGTCACTACCCGGCTAAATTCTGATAAGCTTACTGAATGGAGCCGAGCCAAGCCGAGTACGCGGGCCTAGCAACGCAACAATCAGCTGAAGACACACTGTTGCAAATTGTTAGCCAGAAGAAAATCCATAGGTCAACGAAACGTTATCTAATACCCAGAATATTGCACTGCTGGTAGCCACAACAGAGCGGCGATTCTGGTTCGGCTGGCCGGTTATTTTCAGATAATAACAAGTGTCTTTGGGTCGTCATCCCTTGCTTGTTCGTCATCATTTTGAAAATTTGCTTCACTTTCGATTCCTGGTGTTTATGTTTAGGTAGCTATACAGAAAAATGCTTGCTAAAATGTTTATTTTTAGTTCGGAACGGAAAGTTTCCCCCCGATCAAGGCGAATTAGAATGCCTGCTCAGACGAGAACAACAGCTGATTTGCTTTGCGACGACAGCGACGGGACTTGTTCATGATAAATACAACACTCGCATGCTCGTTAAATTTGCGTTAGCTTCTGGTCGACGAGAGGAGTTTCTGTTAGGTTCAAATACTTTGTCTGATGGGTGTTATTGTTGATGTAGGTAATCTAAACAACTTTCAATCGAATAAGCAGAAACGTAGCACACAGAATCGTACGAGAAAGAGATATTAATCATTCCTATGAACGTTTTGTTTTCACTTACTAATCTTTTACGATGGCAGGTTAGTATTGTGTAAGCAAAAGTTGGCTTTTTGCTGCTAATAACTAGTAAAAACTCGCGTAAGAGCCTGAATCATGAGTTTGAATAATCAGATGAAATGCACTACCAGTCATTTTGATATCATCGCAGAAACTGCATTCGACGGAAAATTCGGTGGTGCCTTTGGGTATTGATTACACCCTGTTACACCGATTACCCAGACATGGTACGATGATTTAGTGCGAGTTTGTTTTAATTGCCATTAGCTCATCTCAGAATAATTTCGATAAGTGATGTATGCGTATGGTGGGTCTCCAGTGGCCTTGCAATCAAAGGCGTAGGATTGCCGATCCGGAGATGACGAGTTCGATTCTCGTCCGGTCTAGGATGTTTTCGAGTTGGAAACTTTCTCGACACCCTGGGCATAGTATATCCAATATCCATTGTACTTGCCACACAAGATACCTACTCATGCTATGGCGGGCATAGAACAGCTTTCAATTGATAACTGAGGAAATGCTAATAGAATGCTGAGTTGAAAAGCAGGCCAAGTTCCGGTTGGAATGTAGAGCCATTGAAGAAAAAAAGAAGAAGAAAATGTATGGTGAATGTGTAGCTCTATATTTTGCTTTTCTCGTACAACGAAGTTGTACTGAAAGGCTATCATTTCCTTCCAAAAACAACATTTTATAGAAGCCTCGGAGTCTCTTAGTGTAGTGTTTCCCAACCGGTGGTCCGCCACCCCCTAGGGGGGCGCGCGACCGTACCAACGGAGCCGTGAGACCTTTGCAAAGAATTCACCCTATTTGAGGTTTTCATGGTATAATTATATAATATATTTTGTACAAATATCTATTTATTAGGTTTATTCACAATCAGGAGATTTGAAAGAAGAGTTTCTTTTCTGTAGTGATTCGAAAACTACTACCAAAAGCTACGAAATCCTTGCTGCAATAAATTCGTTTTTTGAATCTGATGGCAAGCAGTGGGAAAAAAGTTGGGGGAGTTTGTTCTAATGGTGCACCATGCTTGGATCAAAATTAGGATTTCAGAGAAGAGAAAATAACATGCTCGACATCACTTGTCATAAGACGAGTTTGACCATTATACCTACGCATAGTATAAATAGTGTAATCTGCGATTATTTTCTTCAAGTCGAGTCAAGTACGAGACACTGACGAGACGGCCTTACTGTTGAGGTCGAAATACGTATCTGTCAAGATACAATTAAGTGGTGGAATTCAATGGGATTGTACAAACTCGTCTTATGACAAGTGATGCTCGACATGCCAAAGGCGTTCATTGCAAGATTCACCGATATGTCCTTACTTGTAAGACACTCAACAATTACAAAAACAGAGCTGGATACTGTTAATTATGAATGAAATCTGTAGCTCTAAGCACATGTTTGAACAAAAAACTCTACAAATAAATGAATGCAGATCGCGAGGTACTTCTTTTCTACACTGCCGTTTTGTTAGTTATCAAAAGGCAATATTCTTAACGTTTTTGAATTGAGGGATGAAATCTATTTTCTTGGAAAGCTTGGATAGACATTTTTTGCTTGTCAATCTCAATGAATTCTTCTTCAGAAACGTCTTGCTCATTTTTCAGACATCAGCCAAACTCGCTGAACTTGAAGTTACAGGGCAAGGAAACCAATCTGATTCAGTTCAGAGAAATTATGCAAGCAAAGGTTTAAATTTGTTGGTTTGGTTTGGTTGGTTGGTTGGTTTGGTTGGTTTGTTTACAATGACCGTGGCTAGCTTTGCCGATGAAATCCAAAATGAATATTTTAATTTGTAATATTTGGCGGAATGGTTTATTCAGTGAAAAAAATTAGTCAGTTTTGATGAAAACCAAAGCGAGAAACAGATTGAATTATTGATTATTATTAATTGATTATGATTCGAGATCGGCTTTATCAGACATGCAAAACTCGTATGCTGGAGCTGGAATCACAAATGCAAGTACAACAATCACACTGAATTACTACTGAAGAATGTCGTATTAGATATTGAAATAAAATGACTTTAAAAAATGTAGGTTTGTACTTGATTTCAGCATGTCATATCCAGGGGGCCGTGGGCCACTTAACTTATCGTAAAAGGGGTCGCGGATGGGAACCACTGATACCTATCGACTCAGCTTGACGAGCTGAGCAAATATCTGTCACGTGCACGTGTGTATGCGTGTGTGTGAGTGTGTGCACAAAACCTAAGTTTTCTAGCAGACATTAAACAACGTTTTTGATTTGAAGATTGTGGATGCAGTGAAAGCCATCAGCAGCCAGTAGATACGGAAAAGTTTCTTTATCCATTTGGAAAAAAACAGAAAAATGGCTGGTCTGCCGTAATCTGAAAAAGTGACGTATACACCATTTTCCTAAAATGGTGTTAACGAATACTACTCATCGCGCTCTTTAATAGAAAAATGGAAAACATGCCTGTTGTAAAATGGCTGTTACGTCACTTTTCCAGATTACGGCAGTGGTGTAGTTCAGGACTGCTTCTCTATCGGAAGTACCGTGGCCTGTACAACGTGCTACAATCGGAACATCGAAGGCGAAGTGTTGGCCTTCGATCAACAGACTAAAATGTTGATCCTGAAATGTTCATCTGCCAGCAACACTTCAAAGTTGAACGATGTGTACATTCTCAATATGGCGCTCTGTAGCGATGTCCAGGTCAAAAAGGAAGTAAACTCTATACCTGATCCACCACAGTCATTGAATCTTCAATGCCTAAGCACACGAGTACGGAATCAAATAGAGCAGAAGAAGCGGCAAGTTTCGGCGCTGGATGCCGGAGTCAGTCAGGAGGGTCAGAATCAATTCCTGGCCATAGCACGAACTATCAACCAGGTATCGTGGCAAGGACCTAACATAGTTGTGTTTCAAGACGTTACCATTACACCTCTCTACCACCTACAAAGTAGATAATGTAAACGGATCACCCAAATCACGGCAGTTGACCTACGTGAAAAAAATAGTTGAAAAGCACGTTAACGATCAGGCCTCGGCGACTTCAAATATACCTTCGGCAACGGTGTCTGCCAAATAGTGATGCAATGGGATTTTTTGTTTGAAGATGAAGAGAATAGAATCATTAGCCTAGAATTTCTGGTTCACTATAAAAAGGTCAATCGAACAATTGCAAAAACCAACACATCAAAACAAGTTATTTGGTGACCATCCGCTAAAACTCTAAACACAGCAATAGAAATCGGACATCATACTTCTCATCAGTATCAATGACAGCCAATAAATTTACACTGCACCACTCGCATATCAGTCTCATAATTTTTTTTTCCAGGTGCCCATTTGCTAGAATGGACCATGTGACGATGTGCCAGGAAGCCATTTCTTAGAATAGAGCATTTGGCAGAACGTATTTCGCCAAAATATACCATTCTCCAGAAATAGTAAAACTGGAAATTCCGATTATTATTGGTGGCTAAAGAATTATATAGAGAAGGTAATTTAGTAAAACGGGGATTTGGCAAATTTAACTAATGAAGGGGTTTTCGGTATAATTAGTTTCCATAAAATGGGATTATTTAACATATTAGACAATTTTCAGAAAGATGGAAACAATTTATAAAAAAATAAAATTAACGTTTGTATAATACCCAACAAACTGTTAACGAATGGATATCACATGTCTTCGCCTCATTCCAGACGCAGACTTCATTTCAAAAACTGAATTTTATCTAGAATTAATTGGATAATATCACATTAAGTCATACTAGACAGCTATTTGCTTTCATTGAAGAAGTTATATCAACAAGTCTAGGCAAAATGTCTACTTCTAAAGAAGATGTCATATCCACAATTGCCATATTCAAACACGAGCAAACACTTTTAAAGCAATTTTAAAGAAGGGATAACATCTACCCTTGCTTTAATCGGAGCAAGCGGCCTTTTTTGTTTTAATGGATCATATCCACCTTTGCTTCATTTCTGGCAAACGCCAATTTTCAAAGAAGGGATCCACCTCATCCACCATTGCCTTAATCCGGACAAGCGCCTATAATCCATTACACTATCGTGGCGTACTGCCCAACTCAAGCTGAAGTCGGCGATTGTTCAGGGGCATCCCTTCGACGGCAAGGTCACATTCACTAGCGACCTGAATGCCAAGCCTCGAGTGTAGAGAAATAGTTGCGGTAATCGAAATGATATTATTAGGATTTTATTAGGTATCTGGCGGCGTCACATGAATCACGAATTGTACCAGGTGTATAAAGGGCTGGATATTATTAAGCTTCTACAACACAGCAGACTACGGTGGGCTGGTCACGTTGTTCGTATGCCGGAAGAACGTCAAGCGGAGATAATATTTAGTAGAGGCCGCGTACACGATGCCTTTTTGTAGTTGAAGAGGACCTGAGGGCGCTCAATGTTCAGGGCGACTGGAAGCGATTGGCCCAGGATCGAGTCCAGTGGAGAAGGATACTCCATTCGGCGTAGGTTCATCGAAGAGCTGTAGCCCATCAAGTATCAAGCATCAAGTAGTATTATTAGGAGCAACGGCCACTACTTACACGATCCTGAGACCAGATTCCCCCACATGACTGAGTCGATCTGGAGCCCATGCTACAATAGTCAAACGTCTATCGGAGCGCAGCAAAGATCACTATACGGTGGAGGCATAGAAGGGACTCCTCGGTTAACCGGCGTCAAAAGTGCTACATTACTATCGAGTGAATTGGCAGCGATTTCTACTGTTTGTTGACTCCAACGTCGACTACAAGGCGCAGCCGGAAACCCCTGAAGAAATCTACCGGCAACTGAGTTGCATCGAAAAGGCGATCTCGGTGCTCACGTGTCAACGGCAAAATTATCAAAGCCACAAAGGTGCACGTCAGCAATAATAATTTCTCCAATAAAATTTGCGCTCTCCCAGACTGTGCTAACCAATTTTGAAAATCAACCAAAACTCTAGAATCCAAGCCTCAGTCCACTTCACCTTTGATTCCATTAGATAACAATAGCCCTTAGATGTTCCGTTCCGTTTATCTGTCTTCAAGCAAGCTTTAAGCGAGAGTAATCCACATCACTGACGTAATCCTTCCTTTCCCAAAAAGTTATCATTTTATCAGATCTTTCTCAGGTTCATGCAAGCTGTTTGAAAATGGCATTCACCGCAGGCTACTTGAGTCTGTTAAGTTAATTTCTGTCGCAGTCAATCAATCGTAAACAAACATCTTTTGCTGGCGAGGATAGGGGATCTAAATGTCAACGAAGGAAAAATACATACGATTTGACAGTTAGGTACCACACATGTTTCGGACAGCAGAACAAAGGGAACCGAAGCGACAATTTTTATCTGGTAACTAAAATATCTTTTGACCCGAGTTACTAACGTTCCCAGATAGATAGAACAAGTTTGTCTTCAAAACCCACACCATGGCCTTACTAGATGCCGAAAAGGGATTCGACAATCGACAACGTTTGACATGAAAGCTTGGTGTACAAACTAACATGGCTACAATTTTCCCAACTATCTGATAAATCGTCCACAACTATCTGTCGGCAAGAACATTCCGGGTCTTAATCAGCAGAGCGAAATACTAAGCACGGGCCTCCCTCGGGCCCCTACTGTTTAACTTGTTCACCTCTGACATGCCAGAACATGCCTACAAAGGTATGTACAAGGATCAGAGCTCTAGTAAGCCTGCTGAAAAAAGCCTGATGTCTACATGCAAATAATCGTCCCGCGGATGAGATAAAGGGCCCCAGGACAAAATACTCAAGGTACAGCAACCGTTCGCTAACTGGGCTAAAACACCAGCCCAGTTAACGAACGCCGCTCTTTAACTGGGCTGACGAGGGAATTCGCGATGCATTGTTGTGATCGTGTTTTACATGAAGCAGAATATACCATTCAGAATCCCCTCGTCACCGAGTCTTTGTTGTTGTTTTTTGATGGATAACTGCTTTTTAACAGGGCTTTGGCCCAGTTAGCGAACGCCCAGTTAAAAAACAGTCCAGTTAAAAGGCGCCCAGTTAGCGAACTGTTGCTGTAACCAAAAAATATGTTACAACGGAAGATAATGAAATACAATGAATTTAACAATAATAAATCTGTAGGACAAGCTAATTCTTCCGAAAGCTCTTTACTGACATCATGTAAAGTGGATATTAAAAAGGACAGAGCGGAAAGCTTTACGTATAGAGAAAAAAAACTTACCTAAGCACATAAGCATCGATTTGCTCGTTTCTGGTGAAACTGATGATCTCGCATCGCACTGTCTTCAGCATTACATCCCACATGGCTCTGAAAAAGGAAAACAAAAGTTGCTAAGTAAAAATACTCATATTTAAAAATGGTTGAATGAATGAAAAGTGGTGTCTCTCTCATTACATTATTTAAATTTGTTACATGTCGATTGTATATCTTAATGTTGCATAAAATAGTTGTAACGTGGGGTCTGTAATTCTGGCGTCCGTCTAAATAACCCACAATGATAGGAATGATGATTTGATATTACGGCACACAAACAACATAAAGCAATTAACAAAATAAAATAATGCACGTTCTCTCTTGGTTCCTTGCTTGAAAAACTTGAAAAAAAAAACGCGTCAATCCTAAAATCCGCCTAAAATAGTCGCATAAAAAACAATCGGCGTAAATACAACCTCGTAAAAATCTACCCAAATGTTTTGACAAACGTAGTATAGTTTAGAACTTAGTATAGTATATTGTAGAACGAATTAATAAATGATTCAAACTACTCTTGAATTGCACTACGATCGAAATTAATAAAGAACTTAACACTAAAACGCCGGCTAAGTCCTTACAATAATATCAAATTGGATTGAATTGAATATACGAATTGTAATTTAGCTTAGAAACCTTGTTAGTTAACAAATGTGAATGGTTGCTATAATGGGTACTAAGCAGTATGGCAGTAATATCCCACTTGCCAGTACAGATAATGCAGTTATTTATATTACATCAGCGTTGTTTTGAAATGAATTCTCCCACTGTTCGCGAACCATATGCAAACCCTCGGCTGTAGTCGTGCTATCGTACCCATACGAACTACAACACTTACAATCCTATACAGCTGCAGCCGGCTTGCGCTTATCGCGGAGAAACACGTGCGTCGCGAAGCGGACAGCTCATTCCGGCAAATTGCGAAACCTGATGCTACACCGTCCTCATATTCTGTTGAACGAACTTGTTCAACAATTATGACTAAACGATAATATGATTTATTCGTAATTTAATCATCCATTACGTATGATAGTGGTGGCCACACGTATGTTACGTATTCCATGCAACCAGATACCTAGCAATATCTGCTAAGTCGCAAGTATTATCAGCTTGAGTGTCACCTCAGGAATTTAAAATTAAATTCAACTTAGCGAATTAAATCAATTATCGTATCGTTGTGAATCGATGGTATCGATATTGTTCCATTCTCCAAATTGCAAAAAGTGCTTTGTGCAGCTTGGTGAATAATGCAGAAGGGTATGTATAAACAACTGTAGCTTACATGCAAGCAGGGCAAATGTTGCTATGAACAGCAACCAACCAACATCAGCGTTCAAATTATTTGACTCATGTCTTGGTGAAGCAGCCGTTTTCCACTTTCAGCGAAAAGATAAGCATTGACGGTGTTTAAAAATGCCTGGTATGGAATATTCGAGAATTTTGTTTTCGTTTACCATTCGTTGTGTGTTACCAGGAGTTATTGTTGCATCGAGCACATGTAGCTTGAGATGCGTTTTACTTACTTTTGTTAGTTTGACTCTAAATATATGACATCGGTTTGATTGTTCGCTCAGTGACGCAACTTTAGCTTGTTTGGAATTGCTTCTTCTTGCTCGCATATTGTAACAAAAAGCAGACAGCTACTTCAGTTTACCGCAGAATTATAATGTTTGTACAGAATGAGAATGTGCAATTTACTATTATTTATTGTCTAGGAATAGGTTTGAACGACAAATAATGTAAGAATCAAACAATTTATTTTTAAAAAGTAATGATGCTGTGTAGTTATTATTTTTAGTACTGCGAACTTTTTTGTCGTTATTATCGAGACTTACAGTCCTAGGCTGGCTCATCTCTTCGCGCTGTGGACCTAATTTCAAAATCGGTGTTATAACCCTTCAACAAATATTTGCAGATCAAAAGACTTTACTTATGACTATAAAGTATTTAATTACGAAAACTGTCATTTGCCAACCAACATGTTTATTTCATTTCAAAAGAAAGAAATGAATCACCGTCTTAGAAAAATATGCCTCCAGAAAAAAGTTACTTTGATATTTTTGAAAATTTGTATGTCGAACTGTGTGGCCGGTGAATGCTTTGATAGCACGTGCTAAATATGTGTACTGCGGATAAATTTTACACCTTCATAAGTGCCTTGGGAAATTATTACCGAAAATTGTCATTTTGTTGCAAGGTACAATAATAAGAGGCGTGTCGCTACTGTCGTGAATTCATATACCGAGCTAGTCTGATCAGTAATTATCAACCATGTCCACATCGAACTATTTAACGCAAATTGATCACGCAAACTAAGTAATATATGGATTTGAGTCATATTATCTTATTGAATTTTTGTCATTATTCAACTTCATTGGAGTTGCTCCGCACATGTACGTTGCTCGTGAAAAACGCGTACGATATATTGCCTGTATATAGTGTATATTCATGATCACGATAGCACGGCAACGGGAGAAAGTTGCTCTCCTTTCGTATATAATGAAGTAAAAAAGATAAAACCGAAGATGGAATCAGACAATATATTCATTCTACCAGAAAGAGTTTTAATCGTTATAATAATAATCTTCTTCTATATACATACATAAAAATGAATTTCTGTTTTTCTGAACCTTATAGACTCGGAAACTGCTGAAGCGATCGGCATGAGAATTTGTATGCAGAGATTTTTGGGTCCGGGGAAGGTTCTAAAGATGGTTCGAGACCTCTCCCCGCTTTTGAAAGGGCCCTCTCATACAAATGAAATTGAAATTTCTGCATAACTCGAGAACTAATCAGAGAGTAAATCAATTTTAGGCGAAACGAAGTTCATCGGGTCTGAAGAAAATAAATTCAGTACGTGCTCGAAAAAATATACAAAGAGCTTACAGTTGATCGAATGACTTACTAAACACTCGAATATTTCGAAATCCTGCTTTTATCATCTACTCAACTCCCTATTGAATTGTTTGAGTTAAATAAATTAATGTTTATTCTTGCCTGTTTGTGAAGGTACATTTAATACGCAATCCCTGCTTCCGCACCTTTACCCACCTACTAGCATTATTATGTAAGATCGCCAGCAAACAGATTATGCAAACAAGAATGGGAACGTCTTCCGACTGACCAACCGCCCAAGTATCAGCGGCGACCTGCAAGGTAGAACAATGCAGGCTGCTAAACTCTTATCTTGAAATACCGGCTTCGTTGGATGGCAATGAAAGTTAAACAGCCACGACGCTACACGACCTGTTTGGTGGGGGTACAGCAGAGCGATGGCTGTGAGAAAAAAGCTCTCCCGACCGGTCACAAACACGAGACCGAACCGATATCGTGCGAATATGTACCACCAGCAGCCAGCAATCCAGCACATGGCTGTGCACGATTTGTAGCCCTATTCATCACACGGATGCATAGTTGGATATGGTCATACAGGTTCCAGCACATCTTATACTATTGTATAGTTAGTCCTATGTATAATAAATTTACAATAGTATGGCGGTTAGAAAAACGAAATTCGGAATTGTTATCTCTAGAGTCCATTCGAGTACACTTCGTTAAGGTGGATTTTGTAATTGGATAAAAAATAAAACGTTCGATAATGAATTATTGGCAGTGGCTGATTTTCTACCCGCCGCTGTCACATCCAGGCGCTATAGTATATGCGCAAAATAGTCAACATGAGTTAACCACCAGAAATTTGTATGGCGAAAGACATCTAACAATTTGGTTTTCTCAAAATTTGAAACTTTTCATGAAAAACTATTTGGTACAGGTTATGTAGGAAGGTGTCCTGTACTGCGCCTACCAAATATTTTTTCGATGAAGGTGCTTAAGGACGTAGTTGGAAGAGTACCACGATGGCAGTCAATATGGCACTGGACCTTCTACGGGTCAACCCCACACCTCCCGCACTCCTCTCCCACCAACATTCGAATGCATCGAACAGCATCGAACAAAAGTTTAATATTCAAATTACTAACCTGTTCACAGCATATTTATTCACTTCCCGTGATAATGAACATGTTTATCCAAAGAGTCCCATGTATTTCGGCTCGAATAATATCATAAATCAGCAGTTTCGTGCCGATTTATTGGCCGTTCGCGATTTGGTGGGTTTATCACTGCACTTCACTTCTTTTCAATGGGCACTGAAAAAATCAAGTTTTTACTCACTTCTCCGCACATGAGCAGCCCGAAATGTTGATGGAATGGAAATTAAACATCACTTTCCGAAATCAGTCACTTGTTCAAACCGAAAACTTAATATATTGCCCGAAAAAAAACGATTAAAAACTGATCGCGGAGCGAATGTAAACAACGGCACCGGCAGCAGCAAACTAATAACTAGGGTGGCTCAAAAATAATTTTGCTCCGCCACGCTCAGTCGATTATGATTTTTTAATTTGGGTATCATCCGATGGTTTGGGCTGATTTGAATAGAGTTTTACCGTGCACTGGTCGTTTCAGGTTTGTTTGACAGTTGATATGACGAGCTTGAATTTAACATTATTCTGATTCTGGCACTCCGTCATTGGGCGATGGCGAGGGGGAGTCCATATGACTGGATGAAATATTCAAGAGCTTTAACTCCATAGACAATCCATATTGGATGGTCGTTCCAATAGTTGGGAATCGATTTTTATCGAGGTTGCGAATCTTTAGCATGATAATTAGACTTCTCAGAAGGCCAATTCAAAAAAATGTGTACCCAGAATTTGTCTGGGTACACCAGGGGCAGATACTCCAAATAAAAGTGTGACATGGGAGGGGGGGCATGTGGTGAGTGGGGTATAAAATGCTATTTTTGCGTTAGGAAATCAATGGATCTTTCCTGCGGTACGGTTTTCGTTCAGTGAAGTCTCTGGAATGTTGATTTCAGTTATGCGGGTTCTCTTTTCGCCAGCGTTTGGAGGGGAGGCACATTAGCCAACGTAATAAAAGGTTCAGTTTCCCACAATAGTTTTCATATAAACTTGAACCGGCTTGCGCTCAACCAGTTTTTGTTCAAATCGGTTTTTGGAGGACCATCGGAGCATGGGACGGAATCGAATGAGCGTGGTGGTGCTGAGTCGTTTTATGAGCCACCCTACTAACATTCTTTGTTTTTTATAAATACGACACCAATACTACTACAGTATATGACAGTTTTTATTGTACCAATACTTTCAAAGCTTTGTTTTGGTACTCAATCCACCTTCACCTTAAGGCTCAAGACTCCATCACAATATTTTGAAAATTGATGACTGTATCGCTTGTTTGTAATAGTGAGGCAATTGGTACGGAAAAGTGCAGCAGCAATAGATAAATTTTGTTTACAACTGGGGTGGGTGGAAAGGGGATGTAAAAATATGCCAGCTGATGCATAATGTTGCCAGACTTGACGAAATGTGTATTCTATATCATAACACATGTTCGCGATGTATCAATTATATGGGTATTTATCGGTTTAAAACATTTATTCACCACTTGGAATGCAACAGAAACTTACATAACATGTTTAAATATTTATTTCTGGTATATTTGTTCAGTCCGACAAACAACAATGACTTTTTTCAATAAATAAATCTGGCAACGGAGAGGAGATGATTATTTTCTTTTGTATGCACACATTTGTTTGCGTGTTGGCTGGCGTATACGTTGTATTGTCCGGATTGAATGAAGTTGCATCGTGTAGATTTTGTTCTCACCATTTCACTTATTGCGCTAGTGAATTTGAGTCTTTCGCATTTTATTGCATTTACAATACGGTCGTCAAATTTGTCTCTCACTTCGATTTTCGGAAAGCAGTTTTTGACAGTTTTTGGACGTGAAGTGAATTAATCGGTAGTCAAGATTGAATAAAAAGGTGAAACTCAGTTAGTGAATATGTTTTAGGAGTGATTAAATCAAGGAAACAGTGGAAAAAGATCAAGTGAAAAATCAAGTGCGTGTGTATGTGTTTGCTCCGAACGTTCGGAGTTAGTATGCGTTCTAAAAAATGCGAATGCCGGCCCAGGAAAAAAGGCAGTTTTCAGCGTTTTTTTAGCAATTCCTCAGTAATTGATAATTTAGATAAGTGAAAAATTAATATGAAAATGTAATGAATATGCTATGATGGAGGAAGGTCGGCAAATGGCCCCAAAATATTGAATTTAGTTCAAAACTTTATTAGTATTAGTGCGGATTCGAATAAAATCATCGTCATTATCGAATTGATTACGGTTTATAGAGCCTTAATGTTGATAAATCGAAGCTTAGATGCCTTTCGCCATACTGATACTGATTTTGAAAGTTAACTCCTAGTGTGCCGCTGTAAGCACGCTCAAAGCAGGCGATTCATTGATAAAAATGTTTGCTTTTTCGAAATTTGGTTTAAGCTAAAAACTAAATCAATAGTAAAAATGTTCGCTTTTTCGAAATTTGCTTAAAGCTGCTTGAATTTAACCTTTTTCTTTCACTAGCATCGCTTTCCACAACCAGATCACTGTCGTCTCGCAGTTTGTGTTCATTGAGAGCATCCCTGAGCACTTCCACAGTTATTACCTGTTTTCAAAACGGACGCCGATGGCAGCACCGATAGCAATCCAAACGTTATCGACCCGGAAACAAGTTTCTTACTATTCTGACAAAACACTAAACGATGCTTCGCCAGCGGATTGCCCAGGCCATACTCCATACAATCAGTATTGTGATATGAGAACAATACAAATTGTATGCCGATGCTGTTGGAATTACTCTCATATATAGTGACGTTTATTTGTTTGAATTAACACTATCTTCGAAAAATGCGTCATCATCGTGAAGGAACGTCAGGATCTGTCTGGGCAATCATGATACCGTTGAGTAAGTCAAAAAAGAATATTTGTTGTTAATGAATTATTGGCAGTGGCTGGTTTTCTACCCGCCGCTGCCACATCCAGGCGGTATAGTATATGCGCAAAATAGCCAGCAAGAGTTAACCGCCAGAAATTTGTATGGCGAAAGACATCTAACGCGGGTTTTCTCAAAATAAGGAACTTTTCATGAAAAACTATTTGGTACCGGTTATGAAGGATGGTGTCCGCTACTACGCCCAAATATTGTTTCGATCAAGGTGCTTAATGTTGAGAAATCGAACCTTAGATGCCTTTAGCCATACTGATTTCAGAAAGTGTGCTAGTGTAAGCACGCTCAAAGCAGGCGATTCATTATCCCGTCTGATGCGAGATGCTTGAAAATTTAACAGTTGACATCTATCCGGGTAATGGGACCAAGGGCCCCATTACCCGGACACCTGTCACTGGCGAACAAAGCTCGTGTACTCTGCATCGAAGCTTAGAACCACTGTTAGGGCGCAATCGTTAATGCGAGCATATGTATATTCGGTTAGTTACTGCCAATAAATTCTTTTACGAGTCCCTTCAATCAAGCAGGTATCTCAAGCATACCTCATCCTTATATTGCTGCATGATTGAGTGTTTGATTTTGATAAAATATCGAAAATAAAAGTGTACATAAAAATTGCCTCCCCATAACAAAAAGGTGGTAGAGATTTAAGGTGAAGGTGGGTTGAGTACCAAAACAAAGCTTTGAAAGTGTTGGTACAATGAAAACTGTCATATACTGTAGCAGTATTGGTGTAGTATTTATAAAAAAGCAGAGAATATTAGTAGGGTGGTTCAAAATCGACCCAGCTCCACCACGCTCAATCGATTCCGTCCTATGCTCCGAGTGTATTCCAAAAGCCAATTTGAACAAAAACGGATTGGGCACAAGCCGGTTCAAGTTTGTATGAAAGCTAGTATGGGAAACTAAACCTTTCATTACACTGACTACAGTGCTTCTCTTCCAAACGCTGGCGAAAAGAGAACCCACATAGCTGAATGAAAACCGTACCTTGGTAAAGATCCATTGATTACGTAACGCAAAAAATAGCATTTTATACCCCGCTCACTCCCATGTCACACTTTTTGTATGAAGTATCTGCTCCTGGTGCGATAGATATCACAGAAAAATTCTGGCTATTTTGTTGAATTACACGTTTCACTGATGCTTTCTGAGAAGCCTAATTATCATGCTAAGGATTGGTAATCTCGAATAAAATCGACTCACAACTATCGGAACGACAATTCAATATGCATTGTCTATGGAGTCAAAGCTCTTGAATATTTCATCCAATCATATGGTCTCCCCCCTCGCCATGGTCCAATGACGAAGCGCCACAATCAGAATAATGTAAAATTAAACCTCGCCATATCAACTGTCATACAAACCTAAAACGACCTGTGCACTGTAAGCCCCTATTCAAACCAGCCCAAACCATCGGAAGACACCCAGAATATGAAACATATTCTGACTGACGACAGAGCGTGGCGGAGCAAAATAATGTTTGAGCCACCCTAAATATTAGTTCAGGGATGCCAGACATACAGACATGTCTGTATTTATACAGACATTTGGTCTTGCATACAGACATCATACAGATTACAGACATTATACAGACTTTTGATTGAAGTTACAGACTTTTACAGACATTCAGTTTTTTGAAAACTTTAGGCTGCCAAGCAGAATCCTGTTGCCCTTTTCAATTAAACCATTTTGGGTTTTCAAACAAAATCGTTATGGGGATTTCGTACGGAATTCTATAAAGTTTCCAAACGATATCATTATGGAATCCCTAGCGGAGCCTTTTAGCACAGACAAGCAGACGTAACACTGATGGAATTTCTACCGTCCATGCTCTGAACATGTTTCACACCTAGAGGCGCACGCATCGTATATCTTTAAATTTGACATCTCACACTAGCGCCGTCTGTTGACATTGTTTTACTAAACAACATTTTGTGCAACATACACACTGTATGGTGGTAAAGTAATTTGGCGATTAATTTTTACGAAAATTTTTCTAGCTGTTACGTCTGTTTGACTATGCTTTTTGGCTTCAGAACGGGATCCCTTTTGGGTTCCAAACACGATTATTTTAGAATTTCAAACGGAAATATTATTTGATTCCTTTCGGAAACCTAACAAGATTCCATTCAGAAATCCAAAATTAATCGATTCTGATCGGAATCTTCTTTAGTTTCTGGACAAGGGATTCCGATTAGAATACTTATGGATTTTTTTTGCCGAAGCCGTAAAAGGAGTTTGTTAGGAAGCGCAAAAGGAATCGTTTAGAAAACCAATAAGAGTTCCTTCCGAACGCCAAAAAGAGCTTCGTTGAGTAAACCAAAATATCTCGATTCGTGAACCAAAAACGAGGTCTTTCTCTGGGTTTCCGAACGAAATCAATGGGAATTCTAGAAGGTATTCTATTATATTTCTGAACGAAATTCTTTTGGGCTTCCAAAACCAATGCTTTATGAATTTCCGAATGGAACATTGCTAGGCTTCTGTACGAAATTATTTTTGACTTTACTTTCAAACGGATTCCTTTAAGACTTTCGAAAGGAATACTTTTGGATTTCCGAGTTGGGCCACCTGGACTTCTGAATAGATTTGTTTTGTTTCAGAACAAGGGATATCCTTTTAGGGATTCCGAAGCTTAAAAAGATTCCATTCGAGAGCGAGAAGGATTTTGTTCAAAAGCACCAAAAGGGTTCCGTTCAGAAGCCCAAAAAAGTTCGAAAGACCAAAGGTTCTCCGTTTGTAACTTTGTAAGCCCAAAAGATGTTCGTTCCGTTCTTCAGGTCATAAACGGATTCATTCCTTCTGTGCCTCTCCTACGAACCGAACTCTTTTGGACTTCCCAACGAATTTTCAGTTAGAAAATTACGTAAGTATTATCAATTTATGCTAATGTAACAACATACATATTGATAAAAACATTATTATCATTATTATCTTTATTAGTGAGGTGCCTGCCTAGGATGTGGTGGGGTTTGACAGTGGGCCCTGTTAAACCTCTATAAAAAGCTGCATGTATCCGCAAGTAGGCTCCGCCAAAGCGACCGTGTGCCGCTCAAAGTGCACAAGCCCAAGTCCTGGTGTTAGGTGGGACGCTAAACAGCCCTGACACGACGGCCCTCCGGCGAGACAGGAGGTTTGCGCAGGCCCAATAAGCCGCCTGGAAAACCAATAATTACGAACAATATAAGAGATAAAAGGCGACGAATAAAGGATCACGATTGGAAGCTTGGAACATGGAACTGCAAGTCGCTAGGTTTCGCAGGTTGCGACAGGATGATCTACGATGAATTACATCCCCGCAACTTCGACGTCGTGGCGCTGCAGGAGATTTGCTGGACAGGACAGAAGGTGTGGAAAAGCGGGCATCGGGCGGCTACCTTCTACCAAAGCTGTGGCACCACCAACGAGCTGGGAACCGGCTTCATAGTGCTGGGAAAGATGCGCCAACGCGTGATTGGGTGGCAGCCAATCAACGCAAGGATGTGCAAGCTGAGGATTAAAGGCCGTTTCTTCAACTATAGCATCATCAACGTGCACTGCCCACACGAAGGGAGACCCGACGACGAGAAAGAAGCGTTCTACGCACAGCTGGAGCAGACATACGATGGATGCCCACTGCGGGACGTCAAAATCGTCATCGGTGACATGAACGCGCAGGTAGGAAGGGAGGAAATGTATAGACCGGTCATCGGACCGGATAGTCTGCACACCGTATCGAATGACAACGGCCAACGATGCATAAACTTCGCAGCCTCCCGCGGAATGGTAGTCCGAAGCACCTTCTTTCCCGCAAAAATATCCACAAGGCCACATGGAGATCACCTAACCAAGAAACGGAAAACCAAATCGACCACGTTCTAATCGACGGTAAATTCTTCTCCGACATCACGAACGTCCGCACTTACCGCAGTGCGAATATTGAATCCGACCACTACCTCGTTGCAGTTTGCCTGCGCTCAAAACTCTCGACGGTGTACAACACGCGTCGAAGTCAGACGCCGCGGCTTAATATTGGGCGGCTACAAGACGGTAGACTAGCCCAAGAATACGCGCAGCAGCTGGAAGTGGCACTCCCAACGGAAGAGCAGCTAGGCGCAGCGTCTCTTGAAGATGGCTGGAGAGATTATCCGCCATTGGTAGCACCGAAACCGCTGCACTTGGCACGGTGCCCCGGATCGGAGAAACGACTGGTATGACGGCGAATGTGAGCAGTTAGTAGAAGAGAAGAATGCAGCATGGGCGAGATTGCTGCAACACCGCACGAGAGCGAATGAGGCACGATATAAACAGGCGCGGAACAGACAAAACTCGATTTTCCGGAGGAAAAAGCGTCAGCAGGAAGATCGAGACCGTGAAGAGACGGAGCAACTGTACCGCACTAATAACACACGAAAGTTCTATGAGAAGTTAAACCGTTCACGTAAGGGCCACGTGCCACAGCCCGATATGTGTAAGGACATAAACGGGAACCTTCTTACGAACGAGCGTGAGGTGATCCAAAGGTGGCAGCAGCACTACGAAGAGCACCTGAATGGCGATGTGGCAGACGAAGATGGCGGTATGGTGATGGACCTAGGGAACGCGCGCAGGACATAATTCTACCGGCCCCGGATCTCCAGGAAATCCAGGAGGAGATTGGTCGGCTGAAGAACAACAAAGCCCCTGGGGTTGACCAATTACCAGGAGAGCTATTTAAACACGGTGGTGAGGCACTGGCTAGAGCGCTGCACTGGGTCATTACCAAGATTTGGGAGGAGGAAGTTTTGCCGCAGGAGTGGATGGAAGGTGTCGTGTGTCCCATCTACAAAAAGGGCGATAAGCTGGATTGTAGCAACTACCGCGCAATCACATTGCTGAACGCCGGCTACAAGGTACTCTCCCAAATTTTATGCCGTCGACTAGCACCAATTGCAAGGGAGTTCGTGGGGCAGTACCAGGCGGGTTTTATGGGCGAACGCTCCACCACGGACCAGGTGTTCGCCATTCGCCAAGTACTGCAGAAGTGCCGCGAATACAACGTGCCCACACATCATCTATTCATCGACTTCAAAGCCGCATATGATACAATCGATCGGGACCAGCTATGGCAGCTAATGCACGAAAACGGATTTCCGGATAAACTGACACGGTTGATCAAAGCGACGATGGATCGGGTGATGTGCGTAGTTCGAGTTTCAGGGCATTCTCGAGTCCCTTCGAAACCCGCAGAGGGTTACGGCAAGGTGATGGTCTTTCGTGTCTGCTATTCAACATCGCTTTGGAAGGGGTAATACGAAGAGCAGGGATTAACACGAGTGGCACAATTTTCAATAAGTCCGTCCAGCTATTTGGCTTCGCCGACGACATAGATATTATGGCACGTAACTTTGAGAAGATGGAGGAAGCCTACATCAGACTGAAGAGGGAAGCCAAGCGGATTGGACTAGTCATCAACACGTCGAAGACGAAGTACATGATAGGAAGAGGTTCAAGAGAAGACAATGTGAGCCACCCACCGCGAGTTGGCATCGGTGGTGATGAAATCGAGGTGGTAGAAGAATTTGTGTACTTGGGCTCACTGGTGACTGCCGAAAATGATACCAGCAGAGAAATTCGGAGGCGTATAGTGGCTGGAAATCGTGCATACTTTGGACTCCGCAAGACGCTTCGATCGAATAGAGTTCGCCGCCGTACCAAACTGACCATCTACAAAACGCTCATTAGACCGGTAGTCCTCTACGGACACGAGACCTGGACGATGCTCGTGGAGGACCAACGCGCACTCGGAGTTTTCGAAAGGAAAGTGCTGCGTACCATCTATGGTGGGGTGCAGATGGCGGACGGTACATGGAGGAGGCGAATGAACCACGAGTTGCATCAGCTGTTGGGAGAACCATCCATCGTTCACACCGCGAAAATCGGACGACTGCGGTGGGCCGGGCACGTAGCCAGAATGTCGGACAATAACCCGGTGAAAATGGTTCTCGACAACGATCCGACGGGCACAAGAAGGCGAGGTGCGCAGCGGGCAAGGTGGATCGATCAGGTGGAAGATGACTTGCGGACCCTCCGTAGACTGCGTGGCTGGCGACGTGTTGCCATGGACCGAGCCGAATGGAGAAGACTCTTACATACCGCACAGGCCACTTCGGCCTTAGTCTGAATAAATAAATAGTGAGGTTTTCGGCCCTGGGCCGGTTCACCTCGCATAGATAAGAACATTATTCAGAGCTTTGTAGTGGAATATCTTCATTTGTCATAAGACGAGATAGTATTATCCCATTTAACTCCACCACTGGATTGTATCTTACAGTAACTTCCAAAAGACTTATTTCGACCTCAACAGCAACCTTACTTGTCTTCAAAATCTCGTACTTGACTCGACTAAGTCTTACACCGACTTTTATTATTGAAACCTTTTCTAATACCTTCTAAACTTCATACAGACAAATACAGACATTTTGCTGAGATTGATACAGACTTATAAAAATTGTATCTGGCATCCCTGTATTAGTTTGCTGCTGCCGCTGCCGGTGTTTACATTCGCTCCGTGATCAGTTTTTAGTCGGTTTTTTCGATCAAAAATAGCAGTTTATATTAAGTTTTCGCTTCAAACAAGTGACTGATTTCAAAAAGTGATGTTTAATTGGCATTCCATCAACATTTCGGGCTGCTCATGTGCGGAGAAGTGTGTGAAAACTTGATTTTTTCAATGCCCCTTGAGAGGAAGTGAAGTGCAGTGATAAGCCCACCATATCGCGAACGGCTATTGAATTGGCACGATGCTGCTGATTTATGCTATAATTCGAACCGAAATGCTTAGGACTCTTTGAAGAAACATGTTAATTATCACGGGAAGTAAATAAATATGCTGTGAGCAGGTTAGTAATTTGAATATTAAACTTTTGTTCGATGCTGTTCGATGCATTCGAATGTTGGTGGGAGAGGAGTGCGGGAGGTGTGGTAACGACCCGTGGAAGGTCCGGTGCCATATTGACGGCCATTGTGGTACTCTTCCAACTATGTCCTTAACACTGTTGTTTACATTTTAGAACCAAATCCAGATGTCGCACATATCGGGGTAGGGCTTCGATGCTCCGCCTTCTCCCCCTGAATATTGACTGGATCCCTCCAACACAAACCTCCTAGGTAGTTAGCGCAGTGCAAACCAAGATGAATACAGTACTAGGTGCAGGTCCTCCAATCTGTCAAGTTTGTGGAAGAGAAGAAGGCGAGGTAGAAAAATTCATTTTCAGTGCAAAACGAAAACAAACCGGCTGGCTCTCCCATTAGGTTCTGCAGCGTCTGTATCTAACCTCAAACTGATGACAGATTAGTAGTACTTCGCGTTGGACTCGGGGGCAGCCAACCAATCACGAACTCGAACCTTGTCGGAGTTCTCGTCGGAGTCAGTGCAAAGTACTACTGAACTGTCAAAAAAGTTCATTTGACGAGGACCGAATTCATTCGTGACGTCATGCTGCAGAACCTAATACTAAAATCCAAGATGGCTGAATCGTGAATTTGGCAGATTGGAACACCTAGTGGTGTTTTCATCTTGGTGCAAACCTTATAAACTTCTGCTGTACTAGTTCGATAGAAATAATGTATGTCAGTTGATATGGGGACCAGAGCATAAAATATTCACTTTCATGAAACACATTCGCTCCGAGTTTTGACATTCGTGTTTTGATTATTCAAAACATAGAATGACTTTTTTCATAGATTCACTCAATTGATTAGCACTGAGTATGGTAATTACGCGCAAAAAAAAACATATTTAGCCTTGATTATACTGACATTTTCCGCAAAAAAATGCCCCTCAATTGTACGTTGGGATTATATCTATGGGTGTATTTATTTAAATAATCAAAAATGTGTTCAGTTTTACGATTATTTAGCTCCTTGGACTGAATGCACACTGTTCACTAGGGTAATTTTCATTATGTACTGGTGATGCATGCATGAAGGGTTCCAGTAGAGTGAATGCACTTTTTGAAAGGGACAACTAGTGGCACGCTGCGCTGATCTGCGCCACCTTAGTAAAATCTAGCTCAAGATTTTTTTTTATGTACAGGTTATCCGACTTCGTCAGTAGATGGGAATAACCAGCGCGGGGGGGAAACATAAATTTTCAGTGCAAAACGTAAATAAACGAGCATAAATTCCATACAAAAATCCAAGATGGCTGAGTTGTGGATATTGACAAGTCGGATAACCTGACATAAAAAAATCTTGGTCTAGCTCCTTGGACTGAATGCACACTGTTCACTAGGGTCATTTTCATTATGTACTGGTGATGCACAGGGTTCCAGTAGTGTGAATGCACTTTTTTTGTGTTGAATCATATCAGCATTTTATCTGTACCAGCCTACAGCTCTTCCTCGCAGTCCGTTTGGAAATAAATCAAGCGGTCGCCGAATAATGTAAGGGAAAAGTGGGTAAAACGGACACCTTAGGCGACTTCACAGCTCCCTAATCTATGAAGCTATTTTTCGCTCTAAAATTTTCATGCAACCATAATTTGGTCCTTTATGCATAAGTCCATGAGGTCGCATGACAATATTTCTCGATAGAATTTGATTTCTGATGAAACGCGAACAGTCCATTTTCAAGCCGAATCGGATGGGGTGCGGGTAAGATCGACACCCTGTGAGGGTCAAAACCAACACACCAAGTCGGGATGGAAACGATTATAAAAAAAAAATTAAATGAAATAGCAACACAATTGAAAATCTAGGTACTCGTTTCAAATTTCAAGCTGAAATACAGTTATGCCTATTTGAAAAATGTTTAATAACAGTCTCTCGGAAAAAGTTTTTAAATGAATCCACAAAAGTGATTATAGGGCAATTCCAATAAAAAAAATTTCGAGGGATTCTGGAAGAAATCCGAAAACTATTCTGGGGGAATTGCTTAAGATTCTTAAAGGAACTCAAAGATTGCTGGGAAACTCCCGGAGAAATCTTCCAGTAATCCTAGCAAATCATGTTTGAATGCATGACAGAAAAGATAAACTTGCGGGAGATTTTCTGGAGGGACCCCTTGAAGAACATACTGATTAATTACTAAAAGAACCTTCTGAAAGATTCCTGGAAGACCTCCTTCTTGGAATAACTTGCAAAAAAAAGAAAACAGTATGATTTTCTTTCACGAAACATCCATAAATAATGTGGGCTCTGGCGGGCGCCGGTGTGTATCGCTCCTCATCGTAGCTGATCTATTACTGTAACTGTAACTGCATCTTCTTGGCGGAATTGAACTGGGGGTACGTGATCCAAAAATTGAAGAAAAACAATTTTTATCAATACTAAAGTGACGTTCCACAAAATAGCAACCCTGTATAGCAATTTAGCAACCTAGTATCGGGTGCTAAATTTGGAAAATGGCGGCTAATTTTGAGTTGCGTTCTTATTTCACAATCCCGTTTAGATAGTACCGGTGTAGAAGAGGGTCCCTATATCTTCTTCTTATTGGCATTACATTCCCACACTGGGACAGAGCCCCCTCGCAGCTTAGTATTCATTAAGCACTTCCACAGTTATTAACTGCGTGGTTTCTAAGCCAAGTTACCATTTTGCATTCGTATATCATGAGGCTAACACGATGATACTTTTATGCCCAGGGAAGTCGTGACAATTTTCAATCTGGAAATTGTCTAGACCGGCAACTGGGAATCGAACCCAGCCACCCTCAGCATGGTCTAGCTTTGTAGCCGCTCGTCTTACCGCACGGCTAAGAGCTCGATGAACTAGTGGCTACCGCTTCTGCCTTATAAGCAGGAGGTCGTGGGTTCAATTCCATGCTCGTCCCTTTCCTACTTTGTATTTCTATCTTAGTTCTTTCTGTGTTTCACGTTCTACCAAAACGATTCCTACTGTTATAACCAGTGGCGTTTCCCTAACCTCAATCTACCTGTGCACTGGACTTAAATTTAAGGACCATCATCACCGTCATATTTTCTTTAGTTTCTTCAATGGTATATTAATGTTAAAAAGACAGAAAAAAAACAGAATCACCGTCTTCGACCAGAGGTCACACAGACTGAACATCTGACATCTAGCATTAGACAAAGGACAAGGATATTTGCACATGGACCAGTGGAGAACTTTTCGCTTTACCAAACTTTACTTTACGCTTTCCTTACCGGGGTGGGAATCGAACCCACACTCCACAGCACATGCGTTTAGACGATTGATGTCGCTAACCGAACGGCCACGGAGCCCACATAGTTAGTTACAAAGTTAGTAACAAATTTAGTAACTAATGTAAATATCGATCAAAATTTCAATTGTTATTACATATTTTAAAAAGCTGCAGCGATTTGAAGTTTATTGCGTATGGTGCAGTAATGTAATGTGAAATGAAAATGAAAATGACTAGCTTCGCATGTGACAAGCTTTATGTTAAAAAGGATGAAAATGGATCACGAAAGTACAACACTAGAGAATGGATAAGGCTTGCTGACGTTAATCATCTATCTCTTGCACGAGCACGGAGGGGATAGGATTTGTTTCCCGAGGAAAACAAATCCTATCTATTTTGTGCGCGTAGAAGAGAAAGATGATCAAACGTCACCAAGCTCTATTGAGCATATACTGTTGTTCCTGACCTAAAATACGGTTCTTTTTTTATTCGACCTGCAGATTATCCTTTATGACTTAATATTACCCTTCTAAACCTGTCACGTCCATAGCATAATCAATCTCTTTTTTTTTTTTTTTTTTTTTTTTTTTTTTTTTTAACTAATTTTATTTGCTAATTATCTAATACATGCATTCATCTCTTAGACTAGGTGTTCCGTGTTTTCTTAACTTCTTAACACTATCATCCTTATTTGCTATGTTACGCTATTATTAATACATTTCAATTGCCTCTGGCAGTTAGAATTTTTCCTCTGGTTGAATTGAACCATGTAGGAATTACAATGTTTTCAACTTAAACTAAACTTAACCTATTTTATACTAAGGGTACAAGGAGTTAATCGTTGCAATAGAAGATTGCAACGATTTTTGTCTAAAATTGGAAATTATTTTGTTGGACATTTGTTGCAATGTCTCAATATTAGAAATTCTATGAAGTTCATTGGTACTATACCACGGAGGCAACTTCAGAATCATTTTCAAAATTTTATTTTGAATCCTCTGGAGTGCCTTCTTTCTGGTATTGCAGCAACTAGTCCATATTGGCACAGCATACAACATGGCAGGTCTAAAATTTGTTTGTAAATCAAAAGTTTGTTCTTAAGACAAAGTTTTGATTTTCTGTTTATAAGTGGATATAGACACTTAATATAATTGTTACATTTGGCTTGAAGGCCTTCAATGTGATTTTTAAAAGTTAAGCAGAAGTCCTAAATATTTAGCTTCGCTAGACCAATTAATTGGAACCCCATTCATAGTGACAATATGTCTGCTAGAAGGTTTCAAATAAGAAGCTCTCGGCTTATGTGGGAAAATTATAAGCTGAGTTTTGGAAGCATTCGGGGAAATTTTCCATTTTTGCAAGTAAGTGGAGAAAACATCCAAACTTTTTTGCAATCTACTACAAATGACACGAAGGCTTCGCCCTTTGGCTGAAAGGCCCGTGTCATCTGCAAACAAAGATTTTCGACACCCTGGTGGTAAATCAGGTAAGTCAGAAGTAAAAATGTTATACAATATGGGCCCCAGTATGCTGCCTTGGGGGACACCAGCCCTTACAGGTAATCTATCAGATTTAGTATTCTGATAGTTTACCTGCAGCGAGCGATCTGATAAATAATTTTGGATCAGTTTAATGATGTACAGAGGAAAATTAAAATTCATCAATTTTACAATCAAACCTTTATGCCAAACACTGTCAAATGCTTTCTCTATATCAAGAAGAGCAACTCCAGTCGAATATCCTTCAGATTTGTTGAGCCGAATTAAGTTCGTAACTCTTAATAACTGATGAGTGGTTGAATGCCCATGGCGAAAACCAAATTGCTCATCAGCAAAAATAGAATTGTCATTAATATGAACCATCATTCTATTTAAAATAATCTTTTCAAACAGTTTGCTTATTGAAGAAAGCAAACTGATTGGGCGATAACTAGAAGCCTCAGCTGGATTTTTGTCCGGCTTCAAAATTGGAACAACTTTGGCGTTTTTCCATTTATCTGGAAAGTATGCCAATTGAAAACATTTGTTAAATAAATTAACCAAAAAGGATAAAGAGCTCTCAGGAAGTTTTTGATAAGTATGTAGAAAATACCATCATCACCCAGGGCTTTCATTTTTTAAATTTTCTAGTAATAGATCGCACTTCATCCAAATTAGTTCCCAACGAAGGGTCAAAAACATTCTCTTGATTGAGAATGTCTTCGAAGCTCCGTGTAACCTGATCCTCAATTGGACTAGTGAGACCTAGACTAAAATTATGGGCACTCTCGAACTGCTGAGCAAGTTTTTGAGCCTTTTCGCCATTTGTTAATAAAATTTTATTTCCCTCTTTAAGCGCTGGAATTGGCTTTTGAGGTTTTTAAGAATTTTTGTTAATTTCCAAAAGGGTTTCGAACTCGGATCCAACTTCGAGACATTATTCTCAAAGTTGGTATTTCTCAGAATAGCGAAACGTTTTTAATTTCATTTTGCAAATCTCGCCAAATAACTTTCAACGCGGGATCGCGAGTTCTTTGGTATTGCCTTCTTCTCACATTTTTAAGACGGATCAGTAGCTGAAGATCGTCGTCAATAATAATGGAGTTGAATTTAACTTCACATTTCGGAATTGCAATGCCTCTGGCTTCGACAATTAAATTTGTCAAAGATACGAGAGCATTATCAATATCACTTTTGGTATCGAGAGGAATATCAACATCAAAATTCCTATCGATATACGTTTTGAGATAAATCCCAATCAGCTCTATGATAATTAAAAGTAGAGCTGATTGGATTATAAATGGCTTCTTGTGAGATTTCAAATGTCACAGGAAGGTGATCAGAGTCAAAGTCAGCATGAGTTACCAATTGGCCACACAGCTGACTTGAATCCGTTAAAACCAAATCAATTGTCGAAGGATTTCGAGTGGATGAAAAACAAGTTGGGCCATTGGGATATTGAAAAGTATAATATCCCGCAGAACAATCTTCAAATAAAATTTTACCATTGGAATTGCTTTGAGCATTATTCCATGAACGGTGTTTGGCATTGAAGTCACCAATTACGAAGAATTTTGATTTTTGCGAGTCAGAATTTGAAGATCAGCTTTCAACAAATTCTTTTGCTGCCCATTGCATTGGAAAGGCAAGTAGGCTGCAATGAAGGAAAATTGTCCAAAATTTGTTTCAACAGAAACTCCCAAGGTTTCAAAAACTTTGGTTTCAAACGAAGAAAATAATTTATGTTTGATACGTCTATTAATGACAATGGCGACCCCACCACAGGCGCTGTCAAGACGATCATTTCTGTAGATAAAATAGTTTGGATCTCTTTTAATGGAGAGTCCTGGTTTTAAATACGTTTCAGTTATAATGGCAATATGCACATTATGAACTGAAAGGAAGTTGAATAATTCATCTTCCTTACCCTTTAGAGAGCGGGCATTCCAATTTAGAACTTTCACACAATTATTTGGATCCATTGAAACGGAGTCCGATAACAATTTTTTGTGTGTACTTTATACCAACCTGAACAGCTTCAGGAATGGTATTTGCTTTGAACATTGCATCAATCATGTGATGCAATTGTTCAGCTAAAAAATCAAAATCGGAAGCAGTCATGCTACCTGAATCGGCAACATGACCGTTATTTTCCGTTGGGACATGGGTATAAACCTCATTTTGAGAAGAGAAATTTTGTCTACCAGCAGCGATGTTTGCATACGTAGGTACATTCGAAAAATTGGAATTTACTGAAGTGCTTGCTACCCGTTGACGAGCGGCAAAATTTGTTTGTGAATTGTGGTGGGTATGAATTGCTCGACCGGTAACCGGTTTCGAAATTTGAGCGTTTGAAAAATTTCTACCCGTCGAATCTGGGATCCGATTGGAATTTCCCGTCATCAATTTTGAACGGGAATTCAAAACTTTTTTGCGTGAAGGGCATTCCCAGAAATTGGATTTATGATTGCCCCCACAGTTTGCGCACTTAAATTTATTGGGATCTTCTCTCACAGGACATGCGTCCTTGGCGTGAGAGGTTCCACCACAAATCATGCATTTAGCATCCATGTGACAATGTTTGGTTCCATGACCCCACTTTTGGCACTTACGGCACTGGGTAGGGTTTTGGAAATTTCCCCCAGGCCTGCGGAAATGTTCCCATGTAACACGGACATGAGACATAATACAGGCCTTTTCCAACTTTTTCATATTATTTAGTTCACTTTTGTTTAAATGAACTAAATAAAATTCTTGAGAAATGCCTCTGGGAAGTACCAGAATGGGATTTCTTTTTCATCTTAATTACTTGGACTGGTGAAAATCCAAGTAATTGAGAAATTTCAATTTTAATCTCATCCAGTGATTTGTCATCACTGGGGAGACCTTTCAAGACGACTTTGAACAATCGCTCAGTTTTGTCGTCGTATGTGAAGAATTTATGGCGCTTCTCAGTTAAATAGTGAAGAAGACGTTTGCGATCGTCAAAGGATCCCGGCAAAACGCGGCAGTCACCCTTCCTAGCAGTGGCGTCGCGTGGAATAATTGGGAACCTGTTCAAAAATGTTCAACAATCAAATATCATTCTTAATAACCCTTCAGCACGTGCGCGGTGTGGCGCCACTCGTCGCTAGCACGCTTTGTTGCCAAAGGCAACGTTCTTGCAACAAATGGTGCCCTACCAAATAACTATGACTGGCGTCACCAGTGAGCATTGGAAAAATATCTTTATGAAGCTCACTTTTCGTTGTTGGCCGTTAGCAAGGGAAAAGCATCATGCAACCATTTGATAACCAATAAGTTTTCATTGAAAGAGTAAGGTTATGCACATCACTACATCTATATTTGAGCCACATATGAGACATCCACATGCAGAGACATCCCCGAAATATATGAACTTGAACAAACAATATTGAAATAGAAGAGAACCATTGACGATGAGAGAACTACGTTCAAATAATTATGCTGAACCAAGCTGCTCCCCACGAACTAAGTCAAATATGTAACTGTTGTTACTACTGGCATTCGTATAATCTGTAGTTTTGTATTCCGCGCATAGTTGAACGACAGAAGAATATGTCTTTTGCTCGTTCAAATTTGAAGTTGAACGAGTTGCAACGAAATGTGAGAAGGCGTCGATATTATGCTCGCAGTGTGTTGCAGCACTTCGTTCCCAAACAGACGAATAGAGAGAAAATTTTCCTCATAATTCTCTCATATTTTCTTCTTCGTTCACGTCGTAAACTTGAACGAACTGCGACGCCGTTTCGTTGCAAGGTTTGTTGCATCGCTTCGTGTTCTACATGTAGGCGGGCAGAGACAAAAAAAAACACGTGTTTTGATGCAGGAGTGTCTTTTTGTGCATTGGTAGGACACAAACAACCAAAAGCCTGAATACAAAAAGGAAAGCTACATGTTTGCCTATGTTTCAAATGTGTTGACTGGTTCAGAAACAAAATTGAACGTAGCTGTTGCAACAGCTCTCTGTTTTCTGCCAACCGGTGCAACTATGTTTTTGAACACAAGATCAAAATATAATCTTCATTAGTTGGCCTACCTGTGCAATGAACAGGTTGAACAGGCCGACCAGACGCCACTGCTTCCTAGCAATCTGAAATGAAACCTTGATCCCCTGAAGGTTACTCAAAATCTCATTCCGGAAGCCAGAAAACTCGGCAACAGATACCACAATTGGCGGAATCCTTTGCTTTTTCGCATGAATCGAATCACCTGGGCTAGAGGTAGATTCGATTTGCTCAATTTCATCATTAATCAAATCGAACTGATTGCTCAGTTCGATTGGAGAAGAATTATTTCCGATATTAGAGTTAGAAGGAATATCTGAAGTTTCCAGCTTCCTTCTATTTTTTCCGCGCTTGGGCAGGACGGTCTTGAAACCTTGTTTCTTTGAAGGAAGTGGAGAATTCAGAGACTCCCCCTTCCTCTTGTTTTTGTTAATACTCATTGCTGAGCGTGGAGACGTGACCTTCTAAGAGGTTTTTTCCCAGAACGGTGTCCCTGCAGGATTACCACCGCTTGTCGGAATTTTACTTCCGCAAACGGGTCCAACGTAAAACGAAGGCACGGGTCCTTGCAAAGATCGTAACGGGATCAGTGGGTACAAATAGCGCTAAGAAGCACCGTTGAAATTAAAATAGCTTCGGGTAGTATTAAAAACTTCCTTCCGCAAAGAGAGAAAGAACCGCACAGCACGAAAGCACGATGCGGTCTGATAATCAATCTCTTAGTTATATTATCCGGCTCTTATTACCTCGTTTCTTTAATACTTGAATTACATTATGCATCTGATGAGTCCAGTAAATCAGAGGAATTTTGCGATCCGAAGGCAAGTGCCGAACTTACCTCAATTGGTAGCATAATAATGATGAGCTACATGTGGATGTTTATAAAATTATTTAGAAAAGTTAATTATTTTCCCACAAATTATACAAAATGATGTTCAATTATGGATCAGAGATGGATTACATACTGAAAATCAACAAATTATAGTCGAAAAAGCTTATACACCGATACAAAAATTTTAGATAACTCATCTCGTCAATGGTGATCAATGCTATTTTTGGTTTATTTCGACTGTTACGCATCTCCGCCAGTTACAAAATGGCTAGAAATACAAGAAATCGAAAGTTTATTCAAAGTGTGTCAACATTCTGTCAGACAATCACCTGAAATCAGAGATTTGAAGAGGTGTTGGTTTTACCCACAATTCCCGTACGCTTCCTCGAGGTGTTCTAGAAGATATGCGTATTATCCGAGAATGTGTGCTGTTGACAGCCACGACGCGGACGCTTGTCGGCCAATGATGTATGATAAGATCGATTCCGTAAACTATCATCATCATAATTCTGAGAAAACAATAATCAGATGTGGAACAGTATCAAATGCCTTATCAAAGTCTATAATGATGAAATTCACTTGTCGCCTTGATTCAACTTCTTGTGATACTTCAGTTGTGCATGACGTCAAGTTCGACGTCGTGGAATGCTGATTCATTAAGCAGTGCTGAATATTAGAGATGAGTGAAGACGCTATTCCGCATACGATTTTGTGAACTAGCTTTTCCAAAACAATGTTTTTGCAACAAAGTATTGTGGCACCTTTATACTACCGTAATAAGTATATTTGTATCATGTTTGCTAGGATTTCTATGCATATGGGACAGTTATGCGTAGAACTGCAATCTAGTTGTCGACACTTCTGCAGTTGCTTTACCAGTAGATCGGTGCGATTCGAGACATTTTCCATACCGTCGGTAACTTCCTTCCTAGTTGAGATTTTTTGAAATCGGCTCATTCAGGACTGTGGCATAGTTCTTGTAAAGGAATGGGTGAAAGCCGTCCGTGTCGGAGCCTTATCAATATCAAGATTTTTTAGGGGACCTGTACAGTACAGGCTGAACTAAACATCATATGGGGAAGGCTGAATGAGCATGAGCATGAGCATGATGACCGTGCATTTCGTAGTTGCTACTCCGTGATCGACCAGAACAATCGCAATTGCACAGGGAACCAATGGATGGAAGCATGGGATTTGCATTCCAACCTCAATGTGCAGGTCGATAACGGCGCTGGCCACGTCCTCACGGTCATCGGGGATGGGAAGGAATTGATGATGCAGTCACTCGCCCACTGCAAGCCGAGAACACCTCTGCACTCGCCACGAGTTCCTGCGGAATTTCATTGGAATTTGGGGGTTAGGTTTTATAGCAGAGGTTCGTCTTGGTTAACGGGTTGCCAATGTGATAGTGATGAAGGGGTGGTGTAGTATTCTAATTGGATGCCGAAACGAACTTTTTCGCTCATTTCGAATTCTAACAGTTACCTCCTAGAACTAATCAAGTTGTAGTTATAGTGGATAGAAGATAGAAACGGTATGAAGGCCCATTTCAGTTCTAGCGATTGCTAGAACATGAGAAATATATGAAAAGATACAAAGTAGGAGAATGGAACGGGCCTGGGATTGAACCCACGACCTCGGGTTTGACCAAATTTCGTTTCTTTTACCTTTGAAAAGAAATAAATTCACTCCTACAACACTCCAGTAAAATGCTAATATCTTTGCCTAATAAACTCTTATCTTTTCGCGGTTTTCAGCATAACATTCTGTATTTAATTCTACAAGAACTGAATGAGTATCATTGTTCTTGATCGTAAATTGTGCCATCCAACTGCAAATCACTGTTTTTGGATGATTCTGCATACATTTTTCCATATAAACTTCCAACGAGTTTAGCACCGCCCAAACGTTGATCGATTTAGTTGAAATTTTGTCCAGAGCATCAGGGCATCAAATAGAACCGAATAAGAGGGCGGCCAATCAAAAAATTTGAAAGTGTTTTTTGAGCCACCCTAATGATCGTCGATACTATGTTTTTTTGTAGAAGATTTAAACCACATCAACAAATCTTTTGTTCACAACGTTGAAGTCGCTTGTTTTGAAATCCGTTGAAGTTCAGGGGGCAGTAGGGACTATGTCGACAATCCCTCCCCAGGACTACTGCGAGTTGTGGTGCTCGTCTAAGATGAGGTAGGGTTTGACAGTGGGCTTTGTAAAACTTCTATAAAAAGCTGCATGTATCCGCAAGCAGGCTCCCCCAATATGCCATTCAAAGCGCACAAGCCCAAGTCCTGGTGTTAGGTAGGACACTACTGACCCGACGGCCCTTCCTATTGTAATACTGTAATACAAACGGCATAAGAGATAATATGCCTCGATACAATCGGTAACTACCTAGGCGACGAATTAAGGATTACGAATGGAAGCTTGGAACATGAAACTGGCAGTGGCTATGTTTCGCAGGTTGCGGCAGGATAGTGAACCACGTTCACAGCGCAAAAATCGGACGACTGCGGTGGGTCGGGCACGTAGCCAGAATGTCGGACAATAATCGGGTGGAAATGGTTCTCGGCAGCTATTCGACGAACACAAGAAGGGGAGGTGCGCAGCGATCAAGGTAAATTGATCACGTGGAAGACGGTCCGAACCGACTGCGTGGTTGGTGACGTGCAGCTGTGGACCGAAATAAATGGAGAAGACTTTTATGCACTGCACAGGCCACTCCGGCCTTAGTCTGAGAAAATAATAACCAATAGATGGAGCATGGGAGTTGCTTTCCAACATCAATGTTCCAAAGTCCGAGAGCTCTAGACTTTTTCAACGGTCAATTACGAAATTGTTGAAGCCACGACCTCCTGCTTATAAGGCAGAATCGGTAGCCATATGATTACCAAGTCCTGCGATTTATTTCTCATTTATGGAATCGATAAACTTAGTCTAGGATTTGTCTTTCGCTTCCCTGATCATCTGCTTGCAACTGTTGCGGGCTCCCTATGATCTTACTACATGCAGCTTTTTTTCCTCGCACTACTCTGACTGCTCGTTTAGATCGCCACCGCCGGTCGTTTATGGCATCTCGCAGCCGCTACTAAGAATTGGTCACGCCACTGATAAATAATTTCTCAATTTAGAAATTCAAGTCGTTGAAATTCAGGTGAATTTTCTATATAAAGTGTTCGGAGTTCGGAGATTTTTTTTTTTTTTTTGAGATACTGAACGAACATTTAGTTTCAAGTGCTAATTAAAAGCCTTGATTGTAAACTTAACGTGGTCGTTGAATAGAAGTTGATTATTGATGAAGATAATTCTGTAGTAATAAATTATGTGATTATGTTCATCATCTTTTACCTAAACTGGAATCGCTTTAAGGCGGTTTGGTTATCTACTCTGGTCTTTGGATTCATTAGAAACATTGAATTGACCCCATGAAAAAATCCACAAAATATCGAAGAAAAATTAAGAGACGGTAATTATTAAGCATGAAATTTGAGAAACCCAAATATTGGTAAAATCAAACCGCGTTAAAAGCGATCCCTTTTTTTATTTTGGAAGGAATGTTGTATTTTTAACAATAAAAATCAATAAAGGTATCTTCATTCTTCATGCAACAACCCCGTTATTTCCGGAGTAAATATTATTGATTCATTAATTAAACAATTTTCTACACGGTCAGAATAGTGTATTTTTAGTAGAGTACCTATTAATTTAATTTCTCTACAACAGGAAATCGAATTCACCGTAGCTTATCATATACCCCCACACCCATCAATAAGCGTACCAATCTACCTATATAGGTAGGTAAAATAATTGACTGCAGGTTCCAATAAATTCAACATGCAAGGACAAGAATTGCCATGTAGCGCTACGTCGGAGTAGGCAGTAATAAAGGAGAAACAAAAAACGACTTACCTGGGAATTTTCCTCAGATCAGCATTTTTGTTGGACGGATTCGGCTCGAACCAGATCTCCAACAGCTTCTCGACTCCTTCGAAAAAGTGCATGTCCTCACTGCTGCTACTACTACTACTAAGACTATTACTTAAATCTTCATTTTCCGCCATGCTTCCAGCGTTCCTCCGGTACGCGGTTCCGCCTTTCACGAAAGGAAATATTCCACCCAATTCAAGAAAAGAACGATCCGGTTAAGGATCGCTAGACAAGGATTAACAATCGAATGAAAGAAAAACTTCCGAGGTCACTTTTACTGCTGACCGCACCAACACCTTAAAATTTTTCGGACAGACGTGGGGACTGCAGATTTTTCATCCGCGATTTTCGACCGGAACCAAAAGCGGACAGATTTGAACGCAAAAAAAAGAATACCGACCAAGTGGGACTAACGAAAGAACCCAAAAAACGAAACAAAAACGCACAGACAGTACACAGGGACTTTGCTATTTTCAATGCCTCGTTTTTGGCAAATTAATCACTTTCAGCCACTGGGTATTTCTTCTTACTTTTCTTCGAAAATCGATTGGCCGCGAGAGAGAGGACTTTCTTCTGATCGACTCAGAAAGCGCTACTGATCACAACAAAAGTCAGTCCAAGACTGAAGGTGCCGAGCACGCGCCTGGACGATGATACCTCTACCTCGCGCTTGGTTCGTGCTTTTGACATCGACGTCAGCCGTCGCCGTCGGTAAAGAAAAGGACGTCGCGATAATTTCACAGTGTTGCCAGATGTTTACAATTATACATGATATTTAGCTAAAAAAAAAGGCACTGCCATTTTATGAAATTAAGTTTTATTGTTCATTTGATTTAATAATGAAAATTATTGTTTAACCTCTGTAAGACTCCGTCGAGGAAGTTAATCAAGTCACTTCCTCTTCAAAAAAATGTACATAAATCAAGTGGCAAGTCGATGATTAACAAGAATTTAGTGGGTTTATATGCGATAGCAAAAATGATGCTGTGCGAACCGGCTTGAAGAATTTGTTGGTACTATTATCTTGATGTCAAAGTTCATTCATCTTATTTTCGTTTCCCATGATATCACATAAAAGATATTTTCGTTACAAGATAAAGATTGTCGCTTCGATTCCCTTTGTTCTGCTGTCCGAAACATGTGTGGTACCAACTGTCAAATAATGTTTCGGACAGCGACGACAGCGACAATGTTTATCTTGTGACTAAAATATTTTATCACATCAAAAACCTCATAATTTATTAGAATATAAGCTATTAGGTAGTAATTTTTGATGTTTTGTTTCAAATTTAAAAAACAGGCTCTAAAGGCATCATTAATTGGAATTAATTGGGAATCAATTGGATTCTTTGGGGAATTTGGACGGCAAAGATTAAAAATCTTTTTTTTTTCTGTGCGAGAACTTTTGTTATACGATTCGCGTCGCGCGTCTTGATATCCTCTCGATCACCCTAATTGTCAGTGTGTACTGTGCTGAATGTAAACAAGACGCGTGAAAAATCATTCTTTTCTTCACGAATTTAGTGAAAGGATTAGGAATGAAAATAAATTTTATAAAATAATACGAATAAAATCCCAGTGTTGTTAATGTAAAAAGTATGATAAATCAAAGTTGAATTGTGGTAACATATTCCGGTTACGTTACTGTGATTACATACAGTTGGATATCTCCGAAGGTTAATTTAGTTTGGATGTCTGGTGAACTTAGAAATCCATTTATCGATCAGTCGCCTCAGTTTCAAGCCAGAAACCCGGATGGAGAGGTGGAAAATGAGGCCACCGAAGTCCCAGACGGGGATGAGGTAGAGGATATCCCGGCGGCAATGACGGAATCGTACAGTGAAATTGCTTACACGCAAAATTTCTTCGGTGGCACCAACAATGGGGAAGAGCATTCCGGCGGTGATGACGGTCAACACGTAGGTTCCGGTTCGTCATCGTCATCTTCGTCGCAAACTCGGAAGCGACCTGATTCACTCGATTGTGATAAGAGGAAAGGTAAGTCAAGGGGATTCCCGTCCTGAGCAAATTGCTTTATTATTTCAAATTACATTACAACCAAATTTAGGCGAAGTGATTTCAGGGCACTTCAATCGAGAATCATATCTCAAGCTCCTAAAAGCAATGCTATTCATATATCAACATGAAAAAAGATTGTTCAAATTCTGTTTTGTCAAATCAGACTCAGACTTAGAAGATGTGCCCGAATTGGATGAGGGCTTGAGCAAAATCTTTTTGTTAACCACTCCAAATTGCAGTACCTAGTTTCAAAGTTTCTTATTGATCCTGGACAACTTATCAGATCAATAAAACCTCGTGAGAGTGCAGAGGCCCTCTTGGGTCTCTTGTCAATCCTGGTCATGCTCGCTATCGTGGTAAACTATGAATCAACTATTTTAATTCCAGATGCGTCTTTCCCCTACAATCTGGAAGGGACAGTCCGAGTGGATGGACACATGACACACTTTGTTGCCGAAAACCTCGAGTACAAAATCAAACTAGCAAGTCCAGTGACAGTCACGCGGAAGGATTCTAGCAATCCGTGCGGTTCTCGACAGAGTACACCATCGGCAGCTACCGGTGGATTGGGTGGCCCCGGATCGAGCGCCTACGGTCTGATGCCGAAGCCGTTTATGATGCCACCCCATCTACACCAAATTGATCCCAACGTGCTGAACGAAATCGAACGGGAAGCGCAAGCCCTGGCCGCGTCGGTGGACAATCTTACCGAAAACCTCTGCTCGGTGCTGCATTCGATTTCCTCGATCACAGCGGATAACGTGGAGATCTACAAAAACGCAGTCACCAAGCTGACCGATTGTATGGATGCCAACATCAAGTGCATGTACACGATCATGGCCAAGGCGGAAGAGATATCGAAAGCGATAAAGCCGGCCGAAGCCCTGGCAGCGCGAATGTAAGTAAAAATTGATGCTTTATTCACTCGTTTCCTGAATGTTACATTATTGTTCCGTATTTCATGCATTTGTGCGCCCACAGACGAGAGATCAAGCGACTCGTCGATATGTTCGAAAGTTATGTTTAAATTTTCGATAGGGACGACATTCCATTTCTCTGACAAACTTTACTGTGCAGTTGAAATCCGTGATTAGAAAAGTATAATTTATCCTTATCGTTCCCGACTACAACACTTAATCTGTTCGTTGTATCATCGTATGTTATATGTAAAATATGAGTCATTTGATATAACTTAGAATTAATATTTATTTCCAAGCCATGTCTAATGTAATCCTTCTTGAACTTAAAAGAAAATCCACCGCATCCATATTTCAGTTAAAAAAAATCTCGAAAAAAACAATGATTTTTCAATAATTCCGAAATGTAATGTCCGATAGGGTCAATAACAAACACTTATGGCATTACATCCCCACACTGGGACATTGCCGCCTCGCTGCTTAATGTTTATTCAGAACTTCCTCAGTTTTTACCCGAAGGTTTCTAAGCCATGTTACCTTTTTTTTATCTTTATTAAAGAGATTTCCAGCCCTAGGCTGGCTCATCTCTATCGAATTAAATCTAAATATCAATTACAATTCATTTAATATTTCTCAACATTATTGATCGTTTTCTTTTATCACGAACTTGTTTTTTCTGAAGCCAATCAATCCATTTTTCAGGATTCTCATCGTACTCCGGTTCTTCTTCTGACGTCTCCATTCCAGCTTCATCGGTTGAAAGGTCATTTTGCATTACTACGGGTCGTTCCATAGCGGGTGGTTCGGGTTTTTTATTCACTTTCTTCCTAGGTGGCGATCTCGCAGTTGTCGTGTCGCTTTGCACCGCTGTACGTTTCGTTTTCTGTTGTCGAAGCGTTGGTTGCTGCTGCAGTTGACGGTCGATTTTATGTTTGCTCCCTACGTTCTTTTGAACAATAGGGCCACTGGGGGGTGTGTTATCCAAAATAGCTGCTTGGTTGGAACTAGTTTGCGCCAAGAGCTTTTTGTTCATGGCGCAAGTTTTACCGATATGAACTAAATTCGTACAATGCCGACATGTGGGCGGCTGCGAATTATAAGATAGGTAAGTTCGTTCACTTTTTATTGTGACATATGATTTCAGGTGTTCTTTCAATGTCATTTGAACAACCCGTACACCTGAAGGAATTCCTCTTCCAGCGAAAGTTTTACCCCATATAGCTTCCTTAACACTGTAGACTTCGCCATACTGCTGTAAGTATGATGTAATGTCGGTATTCGTCACGTTTTCAGACAGATCGTGTATTTTAATTTCCACTCTGTTGTCATCCATCGTAAGGCGCACTTTGTACCGCTTCCCGTTCACCTCGAGCTTGTGACGATCATTGTTGCTCAACCACCATTTGAGCTGTTTCAAGTTAGTCGCATTTTACATGCACACAGCACTGAATATGATTCATTTGCAAGCGTTCAGCACCGTAGCGTGCGGTTGGCTGGGTTGGCTCCTGCCAAGGGCGCCTGCCTCTAGGGGGGCGCCAAAATAAAAAATAACCGTATTTTACTAAGGGGCCGAAAAATAGGACTAAAGTCCAAAGATCGATTGGAGAGATATTTTGAGTAATGTAGAGCAAACAGTAATATTTCTTTATTTTCACATCAACATGTCATATGAAAAACTTTGAAGTCCCAATATCTATTCTGGTTTCTCGGGGACTTCCGGAAGCGGTTACAAGGGGCCAGTTTGATAAAAAGTATCCATAAGTATCATCTTCAAATTATTATTTGAGTGTAATACCTGCACTGATGAGTTCCATTTTTCCACTATCACCCAGGGACCGTGATGTACTGCAATAGTGAGGATAATTTACTTTCAATTTAAATTATTTGAAATAACTCAGCTTTCTATGCAAATTCTTACATGGGCTTCAGCTGGTTAACCAAATTCTGAAGAATTATTTTGCTCTAATAACTAATACCTACCAGAAAAAAACTAGTATGAGCGGCATAGGTTTTGTGTAACCTCGAGATTATTGTTATTGTTTTTATTATAGAGGCTTGCAGCCCAAAACTGGCTCATTTTTTTATGGATCCTGTACACCGGTGGTGCAAAGGGCCGACTTGAAAGATCTCCATCCTGAGCGTTGCCCGGCTATCGCTTTAACCTGTTGCCAGGTTAGAAACTGGCTCATCTCTGAGATAAATTTGCTTGTTTTGTTCAGAAAATGTTCATGTGATCTGAAAAAAGACCATGAGAATCATCTTAATGTCCTCAGTGTTCAGTACTGATTTTTCCTAAAAAAAACTATCAGATATTGGTCCAAAGTTGTATTTTTCCCTTGTCCTGCTGCTTCTGATAACGACTCCGACTATCAACCAACTCAGTTTAGAATTATATTTTATTGACTCAACAATTTACATAGCCCAGTAGTGCCTCCAATTGACCGACAGGCTCACTCACTCACTTAATTCGAATAGGTCCAATGTCGATTTCGGTCACCAACCAACCCACTCAAGAGTTGGGTTTTTCTTGATGGTCCAATAGCGACTTCGATCATCGATCAACCTACTTTTTAGCTGAATATCATTGAACTAACAAGTCCAATGGTGTTTCCAAACCATGGACATACTTTAGAGTAGATTTTTTCTTGACCTTAGTCTCAACAAACAAATTAAGCTGATTTGGCAAGTTTTTTGGCTGAAGAATTAGTCTATTTCACACTAAATATTTTAACGCTTTACCAGCTTCTAATGTTTGTTTGCAGGTCCGATGGTGATTTGGGCCATTAACAAATCCATTCCAGAGACGGGTAACAAGCAGGGTTCTGGTGATTCCTACCATCGGTCTACTTACGTCAGAGTTGGATTTAACTAAGTCCAGTAATATTCCTTCAAATCATCGACCAGCATAGAATTTATCCAAATAGGGCCGATCGGGATCTCGATCATAGGGCTTTTCGTGATCCAATTAGCTCCGACAAGGACTCTTACCATTGACCATCTCACTCCAGAGTTAGATTTTGTTGATTCAACTAGGGTTCACGAAAACATACATTTTCTTTTTGATTTGCGTAAGTATATATTTGGCAATCCATACTGCCTTGGCCATATACGTACATAGACTACAGAGGGCTTTTAGAAATTATTGAAGAAATATTTATAAAATGTGTAACGATCATTTTTTTTTATTTTCACCCCCTCACTATTCTCAAATTTCTCAACATGGTTCTGCTAAGGTCCCAGAATATTATGCGAATAGTCAAAAAATATCACGAAAATTCCAACATTCTTAGGAGGATTTTCTGCAATCTACAATTCCTGAAATTTAAATTGTTTTCCAAATGTAAACTATTGTACATTTTTACCTTAGTAGAAAAGGGGCGCTCAATGAATGTTTCGCCAAGGGCGCCGGGATTCCACGCTACGGCTCTGCAAGCGTTGAATCTGTTTTGGCCGTAAGCCAAGAGTACGGAAGATGAAATTATGCACATCTTCATAACTCGGACGTTTCTCGAAATCTCGGAAATCCACTTTGAATGTATTTTCACGAAGTGGCACCATGTTCACGATAAGAAAAAATTGAATATCGATTGTGGTGCTCAGTACGAGCACATCCGGACGCAGCAAAGGCTTCAGCACAACTCTGCCCATGATCACATAGTTGACGTATAAGCCAAAATGACCAAAACACACTTTTTTGCGGATATGGATTCTTCGTACGATTATACATATGCTCCATGAAAAAATATTCATGTTTTGTTCGGAAACATTCGAGTTATGGCGATAATTGTTTTTGGAAAAATGGTCATTTGATCCCATAAGTTGACGTACCTCCATTACCTGCTGCAATATGCAGCAAAAGCCTGTCTCATATTTTTTCGACATTCACAATCCACTAATTAAGCACAACAGAGGTTTTCGTTTTACTTTGTTGTATATCAGGACTACTCTATGATTTGGGCGTAGCTGATTTTGTAATCAAAAATTAATATGCAAGTTTCTGCTAAAGCAAGCATTTCTTGTGAAATCCACGGTATAGTCCGACAAAATAAGCTTTCATCCATCGAGGTGAAGCTCTGGAGATAAACGTTTACATTCTTTTGAATCAATGAAAATATTGTCGCCAAAAGTTTTGATTTAAGACAATCGCGATCATTCAAAAGGAAGTATAATATAAAAGAAGAATGAAAATCCATTAATTATGTAACGCAATGATTAGCCATTTGTGTCACACTTTTTTTAGAAGCATATCAAAATTGTGTATGGGAAATCACACTTATCCAAATCCCCATTCCTCCTCTAAAGTGTAGTAATTTATGGGTATTTTCTGTGCATATCAGAACCAAAATCTAGCATCATTTTTTGCGTGGCAGGAGAGGTCTGCTACTGAGAACTTAACACATAAGAATTAGTGCGTGTTAAATGGCTTTTTATTTGTACCTCAGCTTGATAATATTGGTATGTATATTTCGAGCCCATTTACCGGGAAGGACCCTAATATATTCCACGGCTGTTATTTTAGTTTTTACAATTGCAATGCAATTCTTATTCATGTTTTTCATTACCTTACCCGGACAGAACTGAATTATAAAACATGATATAGACTTTGATGTAAGATTCAAAAGAGCAGGTAAAAATATCAACAACAAAATGCACCGAAGTGTTATTTAAATATCCAGATGTGTTATGGATAAAAACAAACTAGCCGTTCGATAACTGCAAAATGTTTACTTTTCAGTTAACGAATGCCGTTCGATATATTAAACACTTCTTTCAAATACCATTAACTGATAACCTCACTTAAAATACTCGGGTATTTTAAAATAGGGATTGGAACCATGTTTGCATTAAATTTGGTTGGAACAAGAGCTTTGGCCAATACATGAAAACGGTAACTGCTTGCACACTTGTTACATAACCATTCTAATGCTGTAATAGAGCAAAAATCCCCGTACGGTACTGATCATTTTTTTTTGCAACACGAACTCTTTCACACATTATTTTATCTATACCACATAATTTTAATTTTCACGGAAAGAGCTATCCGAAAAACCTTTCCCGGAAACTCGAACTTTTCAAAAGATTTCCTTTCTTCAATCATAAATCGTTGGAACTAACTACAATTATTCTTTAGCGCTATATAACCACACATAGTAGCCTGGTTTTTACGCCATGTTATGGGAACAAACATTTCACAAAACGTTTGTTTGATCGCATAAACTGTAGTATGCATATTTTGACCATTTCAATCAAAGGAATAATGGGCCAAACACAATTGATACGTTTGCGTCCCATAACAGTTAATTCCCCGCGGCCTTAAAATAACTACTAATATTGTCCATTTAGACAGATTAGTTCATGTTCTTCTTCTTCATATTGGCATTACATCCCCACACTGGGACAGAGCCGCCTCGCAGCTTAGTGTTCATTAAGCACTTCCACAGTTATTAACTGCGAGGTTTCTTAGCCAGGTTACCATTTTTGCATTCGTAATATCATGAGGCTAACACGATGATACTTTTATGCCCAGGGAAGTCGAGACAATTTCCAATCCGAAAATTGCCTAGACCGGCACCGGGAATCGAACCCAGCCACCCTCAGCATGGTCTTGCTTTGTAGCCGCGCGTCTTACCGCACGACCAAGGAGGGCCCCAGATTAGTTCATGTATTTTGTTGATTGATATGATGATTCGGGTAAAATTAATAAAAATGCGTTTCCCCAACATCGATGGTGCTGGTTGTTACGTCAACTATAAAATCATGGGCAGAACTGATGTTATGTTACCACACAGATAAACAGACGTCTCACTTAGAACAAAATGCAATCAAAATCATCGTCATGAAAACATTATCGCCCAATGCTAAATACCCTGTGTGTGGTCAAGCGGCAACCAGATGGCGTTAGTGAGCAAACGTCAAACACAAACAAAACCGATGGAAGCGCCATCGGTGGCCGATCGACCACCTACAAAAGATTGAATCCACCGTTAAAAAGCTGAACGATGGAACATGTGTTGAGTGAGACATCTGTTTCTCTGTGGTTACCATTTTTGCATTCGTACATCATGAGGCTAACATGTATCACATGAAGTCGAGACAATTTCTAAAACCGAAAATTGCCAAGACCGGCGCCGAAAATCGAACCCAGCCACCCTCAGCATAGTCTTATAACCGCGTATCTTACCGCTAGGCTAGTCATCGGTATATAACACAATGGGTCTCCGGACCTTCTGTCAAAAGTTCCTAATCAGGGGAAAAACTGATTGCTTTGCAAACGTGTTGTAAGTCATGGCTTACTGACGCTCAAAAACTTTTCTCAAACATTCTAAAAGCAATTGGGCTCCGTGGCCGTGCGGTTAGCGACGTCCATCGTCTAAACGCATGTGTTGTGGAGTGTGGGTTCGATTCCCGCCCCGGTAAGGAGAAAACTTTTCGTAAAGTGAAAAGTTCTCCATTGGTCCACTGGTCGTTGTGTAAATGTTCTTGTCCATTGTCTCATGCTAGATGTTAAATGTTCAGTCTGTGCGACCTCTGGTCGAAGACGGTGATTCTGTTTTTTTTTCTTTTTTTTTTTAACGGTAAGCAGTTGGACTTTTCTTCTACTGTATAATAAACACAATATTTCTATTCGAAATTTTATTTTGTAATATTACGCTTAAAACACAGTATATACATATTTTGTATCCTGAAAGTATTTTTCAAAAATCTTGTTCGCAGGCATATAAAGATTGGATAGATGATTTGTTATAACATAAATATGACTAATTTCAATATTATATTCATCCTTTATGACTTGATGAACATTAATTATACGATTTCCTTTACCCGCACTTGCCCCACTGTACCTTATAAGAAAAGTCCAACCCCGTACTGCGTACAGTTTTCAATTAAATTGCTTTCAAATTTTTTGATAATAGTTTTAAAAACATCTTCGTAAATATGGTTTGCCGTGGAGATTTTTTCGATTATCATCTTTCTGCTTCTTCTTCTTCATGCAACATCAAAACGCCAATTCAAATTATGCCGCGTTGGCGCGGTTGCGTATGGCGAGTCACGTGAGACGTAAGATCGATAAGATAGATATCGACGGATATACTATTATATTTAAAACACTGCCAAACGAGAATTCAAATAACCATAAATTAATGGGACACAACATCCACAATTTACACCCGAATTTCATTGGAATTCAAATCACCACCATATTTTTTATCGTTGTTTTTTTTTCGCGTTATTGGTACCTCTTACTCAATCTACCTTCTTGTACTTGTGCTGGGCGCCCACTTTCGAGAACCATTTTGATTAGTTCATTGTCCGACATTTTAGCATATTCCTTGTTACGTTGTTACCGGTTTTCATTTACATTCCATCTCCAAGGTAGTAAGCAATTTCTTTCAAAACAAATACCACCCATCTGCGACGAGTAAATACAGTTCAGCACTCATGTTCATTATTCATAGAGGATTACAGCCTGTAGTTCTCGACGAGCATGCTAAACAATATTTGCTCGTTGAGAATTGGTTCATGGAGTGCAGAACCTTGTACAAATCATGGAATTGTTTCACTCCAAAAACATGCATGTTCGTGCCTATATTAATAAGTCGTTCTGAGTAGAAATACTACAATAAGAGATCAGCGAAGACGCCATCTTGTTTCCAATCGAATCGTTAAAAGCGGTTTCAATTCGACTTGTTTACATTTTGCACCCATAAGGCTTCATGACATGTCATTCAGAATGGCTGCCTTGCGGCATACCAACACAGTCAAACAATCACCCACCCCACCCACCCCGATATGCACAGATAAATTTAATTAATATATTGCCTACATACCTGACCATCTTCTCACTAAAAAAGTAAATCTGGACTTAGTTCTGACTTCAATCTATGCGGCGGTATGATGATATTATCACATAGCGCTAATTTAGGGAAGATATATAAACAAGTGAACAAAGTGAAAACATCCCCCCAGTAGCGCACTATGCCAACGACGTCGTCGGTTTCTACACTCTTCACGTCGTCGGTAGCGTCGTATGGAAGCAATCATTGATCAGCAGCAGACAGTGATGTCGATATGAACTATTGTGAAATCATAGCGGAAACATGTAAAATATCGATTTAATCAATCAATCTTTTCCTAACGCATTAAATACTGATGCAATAATAATACCTTATTGATTTTGTTTTGGGTGCATTGTTAAAAATTGAAAAATCGGGGCAAAAAATGATCTTGTTATTGGTGCGTTTGAGCAGCTGGCAACAACAGTTGAGGATGTAAACATAAACAGCCAGCATCGTGAAAACATAATTCATAAATATTCATCTAAACCAAAGAAAAACTGATGCTTTTCTGACAAATTCCATCAGTTAATCCCATGCTTAGACCGTATTGATTAATACTGTTTCTAAATTGGGCAGAATTCTTCCGAATGCGTGCAATGTTTACTGTTGTCGGATGTTAACAAAAAATGAATCCCACGTGTATGCTTACTGAATTGGTATTGGAAGTGTCCACCACTACAAATCCGTGGTTGATGATTTTTATCACACAATCACATTGCAATTTGAGTGTCACAACGCTTCACCATAAGCAAGCAAAAAGTTCAAGTGCGGCCAGTCTTATTCTTACGATATCGTGCATTTTCATACGTTGCCATTTCGACAGTTTTTCACTCCGCCGGTCTCTGGTTATAGTGTTGCTAGTTCTGAGGAAGCTGCTGTTCCTACGCGAAGAATCTTTCCAAAAAAGAATGACATACCTACGAGTTGGGGTTGCTGATTCGAATGAGAAATGTGCGAGCAAAGTTTGAAATCAAAATTTTATAACATGATGTCAATTGCCCGAGTAAGTTTGCAATCGAAACATCATGACGTCAATATTATTAGATCACTCCAGTTTTCCCGAACGTTCTGGGTCCTCAGGTCCGATTTTACCGCGTGCAGTCAGCGTGTTCTTGGCCTTCCACGAAGTCGCCGGTCCCTATCTGGTTCTCTGGTTAATATTGTTTTCGCTATTCTTTCTTCCGACATTCGCACTAACCAACCCACTAAAGTTTGCCGTATTTTATACGATTCACAATATATTTTTTCTTTGTATACTTAATACAGCTCGTGATTCATGCGTCTGCGCCACGCACCATTTTCTAATATCCCTCGAAGTATTGTACGCAGCACTTTTCACTCGCAAACCCCGCCTCCCCGCTCTCCGCCTCTTTTAACGTCCATACTTCATGTTCATAAAGGGCCACTGGTAGAATCAGAGTTTTGTATACGTAGTCCATAAAAGGCCCTATTCGCAGCAGCAATACATCTTTTCACTTCACGGGAAACGTCATTTTTACATGTCACAAGCGTTCCAAGGTAAACAAATTCTTCAACAACATCAAACACTCCCCATCAAGCACTACCTCAGCACCAACACCACTAGGTCTTCCTCTATCTCTACCTGCCACCATGTACTTTGTCTTGGTAGAGTTGGAACAAAAGTGGAAGTGGAACAAAAGCCTCCACTACTGCTCTGCGATCGATTCCAATTAGGTCGATGTCATCCTCAAAACCCAGGAGCATATGCGATCGCGTGATGATAGTGCCGTTCCTCTGCACGCCAGATCTCCTAATAGCGGCTTCGAGTGCAATGTTGAAGAATAAATTTGAAAGTGCATCACCCTGCTTCAATCCGTCTAAGATCACAAACGAGGTTGACACTTTGTCTGCAATCCGAATACTTGATTTCGAGCCATTCAACGTTGCACGTATCAGTCTAATCAGTTTCGCCTGGAAAACATGTTCGGACATTAGCTGCCACAGCTCATTTCTTTTCACTGAATCGTACGCTGCTTTGAAATCAATGAACAGATGGTGAGTCTGCAAGTTGTACTCCCGGAATTTATCTAGGATCATCCGCAGGCTAAACATCTGATCCGTCGTTGATCGGCCCTCATGAAAACCTGCCTGGTATTCGCCGATGAAGGACTCCTCAAGCGGTCTCAGTCTGTTAAACAGGATACGCGACAGGATTTTGTACGCCGAGTTCAGAAGGGTGATCCCTCTGTAATTGGCACACTCTAGTCTGTGCCCTTTCTTATAGATATGACGCCATCCAACCTCCCATATTTTCTGGATAATGTGGTGGATTGATTGATGCAGCTGCTTACTTCCGTGTTTGAGAAGCTCGACCGGGATCTCATCCTTCCCAGCAGCTTTACTGTTTTTCAGCTCGTTTAGAGCCTTCTTTACCACGTCCAGCGTTGGTGGTTCCACAGTTTGACCGTCGCCGACTATGTCCAAGTCCATTCTGCTCCTTAATACACCTTCATTTTCACCGTTCAACAAATCTTCGAAGTGCACCTTCCACCTTGCTGCCTTGACAGTTGACAGTTGCGTAAAACCTCCACATATCGTTTCTATCCATGTTCTCCTGTGCTTCAGCTGTCACACTCTCTTCGTGTTGCCATTTTCTTTTGCGGTGGATTCGTTTCTCTTCTGCCCTTGCTACACTACACTGTACCGCTCTCTGTTGGAACGGGTACGAGCCACTAGCATTCGACTCCTAGCCACATTTTTCTCATCCGTCACTCGCTGCCACTCCTCATCAAACAAACCATTTCGTGGATATTTTACCACAGCTTCGTGGATATTTTACCACAATCTGTTGACGTCGCCAGATCCGGTTGCATCTCCTATCCGCTCGTCCAGCTTATGGTGGTACTGTTCAGCAACTCTTTCAACTGACAAGCGTTGGATATTGAAACGCATCGTTCTGGTAATTCGTGAATTCGTGACGCTGGAAAGTCTCGCCAGATTTTTTGCAACTACATGGTAGTGATCCGAGTCAATGTTCGGACCTCTGAAGGACCTTACATCTATAACATCCGAGAAATGTCGTCCGTCGGTCAGCACGTGGTCTATCTGTGAGCAAGTGTCTCCACTGTTGCCAGGTGTGATTGCGGATATTCTTACGTGCGAAGTAGATACTGCTGATTGCCATCCCTCTAGCAGCAGCAAAGGTTACAAGTCGCAGACCATTATCGTTGGTACCGGAATGAAGGCTTTCCGTACCAATGACAGGGCGAAAGAAACTTTCTCTTCCGATCTGCGCATGACAATCTTTACATCGTGTGTTGGGCACTCTCCGTAGGCCTTATCAAGGCTCTCATAGAACTATCCTTCTCGTCATCAGCCTTATCGTTCGTTGGAGCATAGATGCTGATCAGGCTATAGTTGAAGAATTTGCCCTTCATTCTCAACACGCAAATGCAGTCGCTTATCAGCTTCCACCGGATAACACGCTTTATCTGCTTCTCGATCGCCATGAAGCTAACTCTGCGTTCTGCTCTGTCACCGCCGCTATAGTAAATGTGATAAGGTACCCCGGGGCAAGTGAAAATACGGGGTAAGTGGGTACTATGGCTGCTGATCAATCGATAAACGTTTTTAGAGGTAACAATCTTCTAGAAAGATGAAGCAGGACTATCAACGAATACAGCCCACACAAAAATATTTGGAATCAAAACCATTTGAGGCACCATGCTAATGCTATTGCTTGATCATGACTTTAGACTACCGGGAAAATCTATTACTTATATTTTAATTCAATGGATTTCCACCATAATAGTCGTATCTAAATTTATCATTGATGTGGAAGGTGAATAATTTGAGCAATTAAATAATTGTGTGACATCGAAAATGATTTATAACTTTTAATTTAAGACAATATTTGCAATTTTCACTTACCCTTTAGTTTTAACATACATGGGGCAAGTGGGACATATTTGAACAACAATTTTGATAGAGCCCTTTTAATTGTTTTTAAATCGTTGTCTAGTGAAAAATAACTTCGACACTCCTATATCATATGGATCTGAATCAGATGTAGTTTGCTTATTGTTGGTTTCGCTGTTAAATAGTATTGTACAGTTGATTAACAAATGTGTATTATTCATTCTAAAAATTATCTCCCGCAATAGTTATAACAATGCGATATTTTTCCGTTTACAGTGCAAATAATCTATTTGTTCAACGATAGGTCAACAAAATTTGTCTTGTGTTTTGTTATTTTCAAATTGCGCATCAAATTTACAGATTTTCAGATACATAAAGTGCTCAACACATAAATTGGCAATTTCATTAATCATTCCATGTCGAGCTACCGTGCGAGACAGTCGTCAGTCTTGTACCTCCGGATCCTTGTTCGGTTTTTTTTTCTCGTCGTTCTTTCGAGTTTTTACCGCTTGTGTCAAGTGAAGGATTTCTATTAGCTGTGACAATGAAGCGGAGCTTATTTGCGAAGCAATTAAGTATCCGTTAATTGAGTTTTCGCGCTTTTTTTTGCAAAAATCGCGTGTTTGCAAAGCCAGCGTCACCGTGCGCATCAGCCAAGCCAATCTTCATCGCTTCATCGCTGCCCGCGCACGCCGTCGTCTTCCGTGGTGTGCAGGTAGACAGCAGCAAACGTCGATCGGATCATCGCCACCAGTGCAGCCCAAGCCATCCGTTCGCAGTGTGCGGTTGGTGAGAAGAAGACCAACACATACGCCTCGGGCGTCGTACCACGTGCTATCGTCTAGTGCGTACTGCAGCAATCGTAAGCAGCCGTCGACGCAGCAGTAGAAAGTTAAGTGTTTGAAATTTCCCCTCGTTGTCTCCCTATTCTTTACCATCTTTATCGATAAGTTATTATAGTCTGTAGTTAGTTATTGTTTCTTCCATTCCCCTCCCTGTTAGATAAATAGTTATTTTTGCGTTATTTTTTTACTCTCCCTGTGATAAGTGTTCTTTAAATAAGTGTGTGTGGGCCTCGCTGCAGCGGGACGCTTGGTCTCCGCAATGCACGAAGGCGAAGGCGGTGGGGGTTCGTCGAATTCCCTATCCAATGACCCTTTGTTGTATTCTGGTGTTCCATCCCAGAGTAGAATGGAAATAAGCAACACTACCACCATTAAGTCCAGTGAATAATGGTACTTCTCCCCTCACGACCCTCCGCCTCAAGGCCTACCCTCCCGACTCTAGTGGGCCATATGTTGTTTTTTTCCGACCCAAAGGCAAATGCTTGAATATTAGTCAGATCAGCAGAGATCTGGAAAAGCGATTTTCGTCTGTCATGACCATTGACATGGTCGGGTCCAGCAAGCTCCGTGTCACGGTCAGTGATCGCAAACAGGCCAACGAGATTGCCACCTGTGAGCTTTTTACTCTCGAATATAGAGTTTACTTACCGTCAGCAGCGTGCGAAATCGCGGGGGTGGTGACGGAGGAGAGTATGACATGCGACGATTTGAAACAAGGTTTCGGTCGTTTCAAGAACGCTGCTTTGCCTCCTGTTGCGATACTGGATTGCAAGCAAATGTATTCGGTATCGCAGGAGGGAGAGAAGCGAGTTTATTCTCCGTCTGATTCTTTCTGCGTCACTTTCTCCGGGTCCGCGCTGCCTGACTACGTAGTGATTGGCAAACTTCGACTACCTGTTCGGCTGTATGTACCGAAGGTGATGAATTGTGTTAATTGCAAGCAGCTGGGCCACACCGCTCAGTACTGCTGCAATAAACCTCGCTGTGCATCATGCGGAGAGAAGCATGTGGGTGGCGCGTGCAAGACGGCACCGAAATGTGTATATTGCAACGAAGCCCTCCACATGCTCTTGAAGCTTGTCCGACGTACATACAGCGGCGAATTCACCAGAAACGGTCTCTTCAACAGCGGTCTCGTCGAAGCTACGCCGAAATGCTGCGGAAGGCCGCTTCGCCGGTTGTTTCTGAAACCATCTACTCGTCTCTTCCTTTGGACGATCAAGGTAGCTCTGACTCTGAAATTGGAAATGGGGCCTTTGTTTTCAAAGGCTCAACGAAGAAACGAGTAAAACAAAGCCAGCGTCCCTCGAAAAAGCCTAGAAAACAGCCTCAAAGTGAGCCCCATTCCAACATGGCGAAATCAAACGCAGGTGGAACTCAAAAACGTTCAACTTTTGTGGTTTCACATCAGGATGAACGAGAGTTCCCACCGCTCCCGGGGACATCTAAAATCCCAGATGCCCCAATTTTTGCGATTTCTCAGCCAGAAAGAGAGCATAGAGAGCGAGCACAACAACCTCCGAGCGCTCCAATGTTCACACTTTCTGGCATCGTGGAGCTCATCCTCAACTTCTTCGATGCTTCCGACCCCGTGAAGAACATGGTCAAAACTGTTCTTCCTATTCTGACTCCTCTCCTGAAGCAGCTGGCTTCAAAATGCCCCTCCTCGAGTCCTCCTTCGATGACTAATTTCGTCGATAAGGCTCATATGATTTCGATTCTACAGTGGAACTGTCGAAGTATTCTTCCAAAATTAGATATTTTTAAATTTTTAGTTAACAAATTACAATGCGATGTTTTGCTTTATGTGAAACATGGCTAACACCAGATGTAAACCTTCATTTTCCCGATTTTAACATCATTCGCCGCGATCGGGCAAATCCATATGGAGGGGTGCTTTTAGGGATCAAAAAACAGCACTCCTTCTATAGGGTCGATTTTGCTTCGATGTCAGGCACCGAAGCTGTCGCATGTCAGGTGACTATCCGAGGAAAAGACCTCAGTATCGCCTCGATATATCTTCATCCAAACACCGCGATATCTCGTAGGGATCTCTCGCACATCTGCTCGGTTATGCCCGAGCCACGGTTGCTCTTGGGAGATTTTAACTCCCACGGAACAGGCTGGGGGGAACTGTACGACGACAACCGTTCATCAATGATATTCGACCTCTGCGACGACTTTAATATGACAATTTTGAATACAGGAGAAGTTACACGAGTGGCTCCTCCAGCAAGAGATAGTCGTCTAGATCTTTCCATTTGTTCGAGCTCATTATCGTTGGATTGTACTTGGAAGGTGGTCCAAGATCCCCATGGTAGTGATCATTTGCCGATCGAAGTTTTAATTTCCAATGGACCTAATCAATGCGCTTCTATCGACCTCTCATATGACCTCACAAAGCACATCGATTGGGGGAAATATGGGGAGGCCATCACTGATGGCATACAGTCGATAAAAACACTTCCACCGCGAAAAGAGTACCAGTTTCTATCTCAGTTGGTTATTGACAGCGCTCTCCATGCACAACGCCGGCCGGTGCCAGGAGCTTCGGTTCGTAGGAAACCACATAGTCCGTGGTGGGACACTGCGTGCTCACAGCTCTATCGTGAGAAATCCAACGCGTTTAAGGAATTTCGGAAACACGGATCGATCGTTCTTCACAAACGGTACATCGCGCTCGAGATCCAGTTCAAAAAGCTGGTCAAAGTGAAGAAACGTGGATATTGGCGCACTTTTGTTGAAGGTTTATCGCGCGAGACCTCAATGAAAACTCTGTGGACCGTCGGGAGAAGAATGCGCAACGCGTCGTCCGTAAACGAAGATCGTGAAAGCTCGTCGCGGTGGATACTCGATTTTGCGAAGAAAGTTTGTCCGGATTCGGTGCCGGTTAAGCAAGTGTCACGTGATGCTTTTGCTGACAGGGATGATATGGATCGGCCCTTTTCGATGATTGAATTCTCGCTTGCTCTCCTTTCATGTAACAATTCTGCTCCAGGGATGGATAGAATAAGGTTCAATTTGCTCAAAAACCTCCCAGACGTCGCGAAGAGGCGCCTATTGAGCTTGTTCAACCAGTTACTGGAGTGCAACATTGTTCCGGATGATTGGAGGCAAGTGAGGGTGATAGCCATCCAAAAGCCTGGAAAACCCGCGTCGGATTGCAATTCGTATCGCCCCATCGCGATGTTGTCCTGTCTTCGGAAGCTGCTGGAGAAGATGATTCTCTTCCGGCTAAACGAATGGATTGAATCGAATGGTTTGTTGTCAGATACACAATTTGGTTTCCGCAGGGGTAAGGGAACGAACGACTGTCTTGCGTTGCTTTCTTCAGAAATTCAGCTTACCTTCGCTAAAAAGAGCAAATGGGCTCAGTGTTTTTGGACATTAAGGGGGCTTTTGATTCAGTTTGCGTCGATGTCTTATCCGACAAACTCCACGAGTGTGGACTCTCACCAAATTTGAACAACTATTTGTACAATTTGTTGTCAGAGAAGCGTATGAGTTTTTCTCATGGTGACTCGGCAACTTCACGAATTAGCTACATGGGTCTCCCTCAGGGCTCATGTTTAAGCCCCCTTCTTTACAATTTTTACGTCAGAGATATTGATGAATGTCTCATGCCAAATTGCTCGTTAAGACAGCTTGCAGATGATTGTGTTGTATCCGTTTCGGGGCCAACCGCAGTTGATCTGCAAGGACCATTGCAAGATACTCTGGACAATTTGTCTACTTGGGCTTTAAAGCTGGGTATCGCATTCTCTCCGGAGAAAACTGAGATGGTTGTCTTTTCAAAAAACATAAGCCGGCACAGTTCCCGCTCCAACTGATGGGTAAGACAATCACTCATAGCATGTCTTCTAAATACCTCGGGGTCTGGTTCGACTCGAAATGTACCTTCGGGAAGCACATTGTGTATCTGACACAAAAATGCCAGAAAAGAATCAACTTCATGCGAACGATAACGGGAACTTGGTGGGGAGCGCATCCCGAAGATCTTATCACGTTGTACCGAACAACCATTCTGTCGGTTCTCGAATACGGTAGTTTATGCTTCCAGTCCGCGGCTAAAACACACATGCTGAAGCTTCAACGGATTCAGTACCGCTGTCTCCGTATCGCGTTGGGTTGTATGCATTCGACTCATACGATGAGTCTGGAAGTACTTGCGGGAGTACTGCCTCTGACAGATCGTTTCGCGGAATTATCGCTCCGGTTCCTCATCCGCTGTGAGGTTCTCAATCCATTGGTCATTGACAACTTCGAGAAGCTGCTTGAACAAAACCCTCAATCTCGATTCATGAGTATTTACCACTGGTATATGACGCTGGAGGTAAGCCCATCTTCGGTTGACACCAATCGTGCTAATTTCTTAGACCCTTACAGTTCCTCTGTTACTTTTGATCTGTCCATGAAGCAGGAGGTTCATGGAATACCAGACTTTCTTCGTGCGGAGGTCATACCTCCATTATTTGCAAGCAAATACGGGCATGCCAGCGACGAGAGAAGCTTTTTTACAGACGGGTCAAAATTGGATGACTCCACTGGTTTCGGTGTTTTTAACGTTTTTCATAGCGCCTATTTTAAGCTGAAAAAGCCTTGTTCCGTGTATACCGCTGAGCTAGCTGCGGTACACTATTCACTTGAGCATATTGCATCCCTACCTCCTGACCACTTCTTTATCTTCACCGACAGTCTAAGTACCTTGGAGGCTGTTCGGTCAATGAAACCTGTAAAGCACTCAGCGTATCTTCTAACCGGGATACGGAAAGCTTTGAGTGCTTTATCAAAAAGGTCATTCACAATCACCATGGCTTGGGTCCCTTCTCATTGCTCGATCCCGGGAAATGAGAAAGCGGACTCTTTGGCTAAGGTGGGCGCTATGGAAGGTGATATTTACGATCGGCTAATCACCTTCGATGAATTTTTCTCATTAGTTCGTCAGGAAACCTTGATCAGCTGGCAGCAGAAATGGACAAATGGGGAGCTGGGTAGATGGCTGTATTCAATTCGCCCACAGGTGTCGAAGCGTCCATGGTTCAAAAAATTGAATATAGGACGAGACTTCATTCGAACCATGTGTCGTCTAATGTCCAATCACTACACTTTAAATGCACATCTTTTCAGAGTGGGGCTCTCGGAAAGCAATCTCTGTGTTTGCGGCGATGATTATCAGGACATTGATCATGTCGTGTCATTCCAGTTCGAGACAGCAACACGTACGGACGTGTTTTTTGCTCGCGCATTTTTTCGAAGTGTTTTTTCTCGTTCGTTCGCTGTTTACGTTTTCGCTTGTCGCGTTGGCGTTATTTTCTCCCGGACCCGTCATGGGAGACTCGGTGGCCGATTCGGTCGCTGGAAAAGTGCCTAAGCGCACTGCTCTTGGAGGCGCGGGTAACCCCTCCAAGCAGCTTTTGCAGAGCAACGTGTTCTCTCCGTTGCCACTTGATGATGCCGGCAATCCGCCGAAAAAGAGGAAGAAGCAGCAATCGCAGCTGCCGCAGGTGCAACCGGAGCGGAAGGAGAAGTGCCCGCCCGTATTTGTGAAGGGTGATCCACCGGAGTTGCGCCCAAAAATTCGCCAGCTGATCGCTAAGGGGCTGAAATATACTTTTCGGCTCTGCAGCGAGGGTGTGAAAGTGATGCCGGCAAACAAGGAACATCATCAACCCGTCGTGGAGTTCCTCGAGGTCCACAAGTATGAGTACTACACTCATGACCACCCCGGCACGAAGCCGCTCAAGGCTTTGCTGCGAGGACTCCACGACATGAAGGAAGAGGAGCTAAAAGCTGAGCTCGAAAGTTGCGGATTGAAACCGGTGGCCGTGCACAAGATCGCTCGTCACGACAAGACGAGGAGATATCGCGACCAGCTTTACCTGATCCACCTGGAGCACGGCTCCACCACATGGAAGGACCTGAAGCTGGTCGGCGTTATAAATTACACCGTCGTTGACTGGGAGCGATATCGGCCAGTGCACCGCGACGTCACGCAGTGCACCAACTGCTTCAATTTCGGGCACGGCACCAGGAACTGCCGCATGAAGCCGCGCTGCAACAAATGTGGCGAGCTCCATCCGACCGATTAGTGCGACAAGATGGAGGTTGCTGATCCCAAATGCGCCAACTGTGGCGACAAGCATCGGGCTACAACCAAGGACTGTCCAAAGCGGGCGGCGTTTTTGGAAATCAGGAAGAAGGCCTCCACCAGGTCCCTGCCAAAAAAGAACCGAGTTCCTGCTCTCAACGAGGTGAACTTTCCGGCCATCCCGGCTCCCCGACGAGCGATACCAATTCTTCCACCTTTGCAGCCACACAAACGGCTGGCGGCTGCTGCAGCATTAGTTCAAGCTCCAACACCATCCACCAGCGATTGGCCCCCGCTTCCTCCCCCTGGATTCCGTCGTCAGGATAATGAGCCCCTTCCGGCCGAGGGCGACCCACCGCTCTACACATCGGAGCAACTAGTTCCGATTTTCACCCAACTGGCAACGCGACTACGCGGTTGCAAAACTCGCTTCGACCAGATCTTCACCCTGGGCATGTTCGTCATTGAAAATGGCTGCTAGGGTGGGTCTGGTCAATTGGAACGCTTGCTCACTAAAGAGCAAAATCATCGAGCTCAGCGATTTCCTTCAGGAGAAGGAGATTGACGCCGCTTTCATCACCGAAACCCACCTGAAGCCCTAGGTAAGTGCAACAATTCCGGGTTTTAGGTTGGTGAGGTTCGATCGAACAAGCTCCAGAGGGGAGGAGTGGCAATCGCCTTGCGAAGCCACCATCGCCTGCCGCCTGCTGCCGGACTTCAAGCTTAAACTCATCGAAGGCGTTGGAGTGGAAGTCACCACTTCTGTCGGAGTCGTCACTCTCATCGTGGCTTACTGTCCCACACAAGCCAAAGTCGACGATGGCTCGTCAGCTGAGCTACGAAGGGATATAGTCAAGCTCACTCGGCGGCAAGGGCAGTTCATCATCGCCGGAGACCTGAACGCAAAGCACCAATCGTGGAGAAACACCGTCTCAAACCGGAACAGAGTCGTCTGGTCCAACGACGAACTAGAGGGCCACTACACCATCCTGAGCCCTGACAGCCCTACCCGGTTGACACGGTCCGGGGCCCATGCTACACTCGATATCTACATCACGAACATGTACGATCACGTTTCCCAGCCGGTCGTCTTCCAAGAACTGAGCTCGGACCACTATCCGGTGGTGGCTGAGGTTGGATCTTCAGTAAATCGACACGAGATAACAAGGCGAAACTACCATCGAGTGAACTGGCAGCGGTTCCAGCAGTGCGTCGACAACTTCGTCGATTACGAGGTGCGTCCGCCGACGCCAAAAGGTATCGACCGCCAGCTGTGCGCCATCGAAGAGGCAATCTCGGTGGCCCGGGAGCAGCATGACCCGAAGGCTCGACAGGTAAGCAACTCCTTAAACATCGATACACTCACCAAAGATTTGATTCGATTGCGGAATGTCACTCGCAGGCAGTTCCAGCGTACAGGACTGTCTGAGCTTAAGGCACGCTGCAATCGAATCACAAAATTATCAAGGCCAGAATGGTGGACCTCAAAAATAACGACTTCTCGAATAAGATCCGCACTCTCCCAGATTATGCTAAGCCTTTCTGGAAAATGACCAAAATTCTAAAATCCAAGCCTCGGCCCATTCCACCTTTGATCCCACTAGACAATAATGGCTCGAAGGATCGCTTAATAACTCCTGCAGAGAAGGTCGCTGAAATAGGTCGTCACTTCGTCAGCTCACACAATCTTGAGCAGAACATCGCCAGTCCTCACGAAGCAGCCGTCAACGAGCATGCAAACAACATCCATTTGATTCCCAACGACTTCTCGGAGGAGTTGGAGATCTCAGCTGGCGAATTGACGGCCTATATCAAATCGTCGAAGAACATGAAGGCCCCAGGCTTCGACAGCATCCTGAATCTCGAGCTCAAACACATGAGTGCTCCGTTCTTTGAGCACCTCTCACTGATCTTTAATCAGTGTCTCCGGCTCAGCTACTTCCCATCGTCCTGGAAGTCAGCGAAAGTCATCCCCATCCGGAAGCCTGGGAAGGATCCTTCCTCTCCCAAAAGTTATCGACCCATCAGCCTTCTCTCAGGGTTATCCAAGCTATTCGAAAAAGCTATTCATCACCGGTTACTTGAGTCTGCCGAAAATCTCAACATCTTGCTCGAGGAAGAGTTTGGTTTCCGACGCGGTCGGTCAACTGTACACCAACTGACCCGAGTTACCAACGTCCTCAGACGGAACAAATTTGTCTCGAAAACATCCGCCATGGCCTTACTCGATGTCGAGAAGGCATTTGACAATGTATGGCATGATGGCCTGGTGTACAAACTACAACGCTACAATCTTCCCAGCTACCTGGTGAAAATCATCAACAATTACCTGTCGGCAAGGACATTTCGGGTCTCAATCAGCGGAGCGAGTTCCAATGCGCACAACATCGTCGCAGGCGTCCCCAGGGCAGTATCCTCAGGCCCCTGCTTTTCAATCTGTTCACCTCCGACATGCCAGAACCTCCAGAAGGCGGCATTCTGTCTCTGTTCGCAGATGACACATCCATCGTCTACAACGGTAGAGTGATCAGAGCGCTAGTGGCAAAACTCCAACGAGGCCTGGATGCCCTGACAGAGTACCTCACAAGCTGGAAGATCTGTATCAACGCGGCGACGACGCAGGTCATCATTTTCCCCACTCCAAATCCCTAAACTTGTTCCGCCTGGGGACTGTAAAATCATCCTCAATGGCACGACTGTGGAATGGGCCAATGAGGCAGACTACCTTGGCTTGACCCTCGACAGCAAGCTTATTTTCAGGCAACAGGTTGACAAAACGGTGACAAAGTGTAACGTTTTGTTGAAACTACTGTACCCTTTGATCAACCGCCGGTCGTCATTGTCGCTGAAAAATAAGCTTGCTGTCTACAAGCAAATCATCCTCCCTGTGATCGAATACGGCATGCCGGTCTGGGAGAGCTGCGCTAAAACCCACCACCTCAAACTTCAACGGGTCCAAAACAAATTCCTGAGGATGATCCTCAACACCCCTCCCAGGACAAGAACATCCGAGGTCCACCGTCTGGCCGGAATAAAAACATTACATGAACGCTTTGGTGAGTGTAAAGAAAAGTTTAGGGTCCGTTGCTTGCATTCGGATCAGGCTCCAATTAGGGCGCTAGTTCCAATTAAGGTTATCAAATTTTTATTGTAAATATTAGTGTACATAGTAGTTAGGTTATCAAATTTTACAAACAAATCAATGCCTCCTAAAGGCTAAATTGCCAAACTAGAAAACTTTTTAAATTCGTAAACTAGAGTAAAACTTTGAAAACATAGAACTAAAGCTGAAGGGCCAACTAGCCAAACACTTACCATGTTACATTTTTTAAAAAATATCTGGAAATAAACATGAATTTATTGAAAAAAAAAAAAAAGATCATGTCGTGTGGGCGTGCGAGGAGAATCGCGGCCCCAGATCTGCATTAACTGAACATCTCCGGGTCCGAGGAAAACAACCGAAGCCTATTAGGGAAGTGTTGGCGGGCCTTGATCTCGAATACATGTCCCTCGTCCACCAATTTGTGAAAGTTGCTGATGTAAGATTGTGATCTTAGTCTGCCCACCCCCTTGTCTGTCGTTCCCCATATCGAATGTCTTCCTCTTGTTGTTCATTTCAATGTCTGTCGTTAACCCCTTTCGTATGTCTTCCTCTCATTGTTGTCTCCCAAAAAAATGTTTGTCCCGTTACAGATGTGAAACATCGCCAAGAATGTCAACTATGTGAACATCAGCATCGTAATTACTTAAGCACCCTAAATTCCCTTCCTTTCCTACTATATTTTTGTATTCCCTAACCTCGACCAAACCGCGAGTCTTTCGGTTCCCTAAAACTAACATTATGTATAAGATTTAAGAAATTGTTAAACTTGATTTCGGCTCCGTAACGGCAATTGAGCCTCCAAAATAAACGAAAGAATAAAAAAAAAAAAATTGGCAATTTCGTTCTATTACAAATTTTTAACAGTGCGCATAGCCTGAATAAAAACGTTTCTTTTGAAGTACTGATTTATGTAATAATCTGTGCTCTAAACACAGAAACATTCACTCGAATGGTGAATAAAGATTTGCTTATCCTTTCCATCTAAAACATTTGGTACATAAGCAACCCAGTGAAAAGCAAAACAAGAGCCAATTAAACAGTAAATCGGCTGTTGTCTGGTGTTCATATTTGCTAAAATTATAATCCCTTCCTTGTAGCAAAAACAAAAGCAACAAACCTCCATCCATGATCTGAAAATACTACGACTCAGAAGTAATATGAACATTGTAGATTCCTTTAATTAGTTTAGTTCGACAGTATAAAACAGAATAGGTCCCACTTGCCCCGTTTCAAGGGGTAAGTGGGTCCTACAGGTGAATTTCTTTCTTTCACTACCAATATTTTTTGTAATTGAATAAATGGCTTACAACACGTCTACACTTCAACAACGGAAGCATATAATGACGTATGCGTGGTTAATGTTTTGAAATATCGTGTTTTATAAGTATGCGTTAACAATTTTGCTGAACTAGCGTTTTTTTAGGTCCCACTTGCCCCGGGGTACCTTACTTGAATGAAGTGATCGCTATGGGATCCACCGCCCGGAATTCACGTTCTCCAGTTCTACCGTATTTCCTGGATTGCTGCCACACTTACGCCGACCTTCTGCAGCTCACGAGTCAGGAGCCCAACACTTCAAAGTTCTCACGTTCCAAGATCCGACTTTCCAATCGTTATCCTTTATTAGTTGCCGGGTCTGTTGCCGTTGAATCAATCAGTTTGCTCTACTTATGTCATTTTTGATAACTGTAGAATCTTCGGTAGGCTACCTTACCAGGGTTACGCTACCTACATTGCGTTGAAGGGGCTGCCTTCTCGATGCTGATACGATGGATGCAGCATGATGTACACAGTTTAGTTTAAAGTCCCTCGCTGGCACTCGAACGATGGTCAGCCGCCCATATCATGGGGAACAGACGCTGTTGTGAGCCGCTCCTAACATGGAGATCAGACGCTCGATCAGCAAATATTCGTCGATTCCCAGACTAAACGTTTTAATCACACGACTTACCATTGTTGGCTGCACGATTCCGACTTACGCGAGGTATTTCAACGGAAGAATAACATCAAGTTGAATGCTGCACGAGTTCGACAAACATGTGAGAATCTATTGTGACTTGGAGGAAGAATACATCGCTCTGAGTAAAGACTCACAAGAAGTCATATGGCTACGACAGCTGCTCGAAGATTTTGTAGAAAATCAAAAGTCACCAACAGCAGTTACAAATAATGACAGATTGTATAATTGGAAAGGACTTCTAGAAAATTAAAAGCTGACGAAAAACCAACAAAAGACATATAATAATTCTCAGAGAAAATTCTAATTAAAATAAAACTCAAATCGTAATAATGGTTTTGAGTGTAATTTCTAATAAATTTGTTTCAAATGTTATTAGACATCGTCGTGGGTATAAAAGTTTATATAGTAATATATCATATTTATTTGGTTCCATTCCAACATTGAATTACAAACAATAACTAATGTTACTTGAGTTTACCTCAACATACACCTACAGTACAATAACACCTGATCACCGGAGCCTAGTAGCACCTTATGAGTAATTAAAAACAACGAAACAAGTTAACAATAAGAAATAAGAATCTCTCTTACAGTCTTAATCGATGATAAACGGTGGGATGTGCCCATTGAACTTCCGCTCGATCTCTTCGGCAACGGCCAGGCAATGTCGGTCACGTTTGCGGCTGGCTACAACCTGTATTCCCAACGGCAAACCATCGGGATCCAAACCGAGTGGTATCTGAGTGGCCGGTACATGCAAAACGTTGAACAGACACCAATAGCTGAAGTTGTAAACATTTACGAACGCAGAATAATGATACGGTGCGGTGTGGGTCGTACTGTGATAAAACAAAACGCCATCGTCTCCGAGCAGCTCTGTTAGCTCCTGGTCACATTGACGAGTAATTTCTTTGATTTTATCCGCATTCTCCTGTGGCAGGATGCTATCGATTAACGAGTAGATGGAGGCCAAGGTGTAATCACTGTTTCCGACGAGTTTCTTTGCTAGTTCAACCAACGGTGTGAGTGGCTTTCCGTTTCCTAGCAGGGTGCCAAAATTGGCCGGTTCTTGTGTCATCCAATAGCGCCACATGTTGGTAGTTTTCTCGGTTCCTCTCAAGCTTACCTTCTCTACGCCACCGGGAGCAATTTCCTGAAAGTGCTCCACGATACGATTCATAGCGCGTTGTAACTGCGGATGCACCGAGCTACACTTGATGTCTCCTGAACTGGGTATGTAGAAGTATCGTAGTTTTTTCAAATCAGTTTTTTCGTCCAACTTAAGGAGTTGAGATGATTTTGGTCCAACTAGGATCTGGGAAATAGAATAAAGCAGAATATGGTTGCTGGAAAGTGGAGAGAAAATATATCCAGAGCAAACCTTCATGATTGGCCGTAAATCGGAAGCGAAGCGAGTCATCGGTCCGGCTACAACCATCGTGGTAGCTTCCCTGCCGGTACGTAGGGAGCAGCCCCGAGTGTTGACAATATTGGTCGACGGCTTATGACCATATATTCCACAGTAGAACGCTGGCATTCGGATGGAACCTCCAATATCGGTTCCTAGAACCAAAACGTAGTAAACGTATGATGATATCGTTTAATCAAGGGGCCGTACACATATTACGTAAGCACTTAGGGGGGGGGGGCGGTCAATATCTTACGCTTCATGTAAATAAAAAATCATGTGTGAAAAAAATCTTACATGGGGGGAGTGGGGGTCAAAAAACTCAGAAAAATTGCTTACGTAATAAGTGTACGACCCCCAAGATTCCATATGTGTCTAAAAACGTCAGACTAAAATATTCACGAAATGATTGAATAATATTTAGCACACGGACAAGGAGTAACGACAGATAGTCTTGGACGGCGCTTCATTCTTGGCACACACACAAACGTTGCCCTTGTGCTTACTCGAGAATTTATGAAATAGCATGTTGAGACAGAATATTACATTTTACGGTACGGTTGGTTTGCCGTTTTCGTGGAGTATTTATAAAGAGCCTACCGAGGATACCTACTAGCATAATTGAAAAAGATAAATGGCATTTCTTTCAATTCCTGAACCAAATGATTTTTTATGGCTTTAGCGTAATTAGTATAAGCAAGGAGAAGAATAACACGACTTTGGGGGCAAACTATCTTTAAAGAAAAAAATGATCATGTTTGAGGTGGATGAAACAAAACTATACCTAAAATTAATACGAGCATATGAAAAAATATAGCAAAACCAGGTATCCAGTTTTCCGCGAGCGGTAATGGCCGCCAGCATGCCTGCGGGTTAGTCTCTGATTTGACATTTCTGGAGGTCAACTGCACCCACCGCTCCGAGCATTCTGACCAATGTGGCATAACAGAAGGTGCTGATTAAGTGAATTCAAGCCTTTTTATATACCACATTGATCAAAATGCTCGAACGGTGGGTGCAGTTGACCTCCAGAAAAGTCAAATCAGAGACTAACCCGCAGACAAGCTGGCGGCCATTACTGCTCGCGGAAAACTGGATACAGCTGTCAAAAAGGAAATTTTCCTTAAGAATTGAAACTAATGGATATTTTCCTCCTATGGGTTATACTGGCGAATCAATTTAAATAACTTTTTGCCTTTCTCGTACACTAAGAATGCATAGGATCATTGGAGAAAAAAAAAACTTTTTATATGAGAAGAGTGTTGTAGTAGACCCTCAATCATGGGCGTAGCCAGGATTTCAAGAAGGGGGGGTGGGCAACTTTTTTGGTCTTCTAAATCATAGTTTTATAGTAGTTTTATAAAAACACATGAATATCCAGTTTTCCGCGAGCGGTAATGGCCGCCAGCTTACCTGCGGGTCAGTCTCTGATTTGACGTTTCTGGAGGTCAACTGCACCCACCGCTCCGAGCATTTTGACCAATGTTGCATATAAGAAGGTGCTGATTCAGTGAATTCAAGCCTTTTTATATACCACATTGATCAAAATGCTGCAATGGTGGGTGCAGTTGACCTCCAGAAATGTCAAATCAGAGACTAACCCGCAGGCAAGCTGGCGGCCATTACCGCTCGCGGAAAACTGGATTAACACATGACACCAAATCGAAACAATAATGGATTTAAAAATGCGTGATTTATTGCTCATCAGATATTTTTAAATAAAGTGATACAAATATTAACGAACTTAGTATTCAGTATAAAATCGGCTATATTAATTATTATAAAAATCCTGCATTCTTCCATAAGTTTAAGAAAACTAGAACCATACATCTGAGTTTCAAAACAAATCCTCTCTGAAATAATATTTATTATAAAATAGGCAGAAAAATCAATATGCAAGCTTTCTCCAGGAATTCCTTCGACAATTGCTCCTGGCATTCTATCCGAAATTCTATCAGGGATTCTTTAGGAAAGCCTCCAGTAACTTCTTCGGCAGTGTCTTCAGGAATTCCACCATAAATTTTGCCGGGAATTGATCCGAAAATTCCACCATTATTTACTCCAAGAAAATCTTCACGAACTTCTTTATAAGTTCTGCAGAATTCCCTGCAATAATTCAAATAATTTCCCCAACTAACAATTTTGGTGCTAAAAGCTTCAACTTCTAGCCTTTAGCTGTATAATATTTGAATAAAAGCAGCCAATGCTGAATAAAAGAAAAGCCTCCGCAAATAATCCCTTAAACTTCAACTCGACTATTATCCAAATATCTATCAGCTAGTCAGTGTGTTATAAAACAGCTCTGCAACAAAGCTTATCGGTTAAGAGCTCATGTATGTAACTGAGTTGCTTGTTAGCAACTTCCTATATTAGGGTGGGTAGCATTCACAATGAAATCGTTTTCGTTTTTTATAGCACTAACAATATAGCGTAATGGCGCTATAAATGAACTAACGAAGCTTTCAGGCTACTTCTGTATCTTTGAAGATTACACAACGTTTAAGTAAACCTTATACTGCTTCTTTTAATAGCTTATCAGTATGGAATGTCAAAACCGCAATGTTTACATTTGATTTTTGTTGCCGGAGCTGTGTATGAGCTATTGGTTTCTGTAATGCAGCTACCAAGGTATTTACCTGCTCTTATAGCAACTGACAAAGCGCTGTCATTAATGCTAGCAGATAGCGTAAGAAAACAAGCCATTTAGAAGCGATATTTCTGTTGACGGCTACTGTTAAACGATTAGCAGCAGAGTAGCATCTATACAGGTGAGAAAATGTTGCCTAAAAACAATTTCAGCGATTCATGATGCATAAAAGTTAGCCAACAGAACATGCTGATAGATGTTTGAATAATGGTTGAAATAATGCTGAAAGCATAATTTTTAAGCTTATGTGCTGAAAGCAGCATGTAAGCCTCTTTCTAACGTTTATACAGCATGAATCTGAAAATAGCGTTAGTAAAACAACCTATAGGGTATGCGAAGAAGGACATCCATAATTTTCTTTGTAATTTACATATGTCTAAGTGACGGTGATGATAGAGCAGCGGCCATTGAATCAGGAGATCAGGAGTTCGAATCTAGGTAGCAACAAAATTGATATTTGAGTTTCCACAAAAAACACATTGAATAAACTCTATTACTCTCCTCTCAAATTATATTTAATCAAATTGAATTCAGTGGCTGTATAAAACTTATTTAACAGATTCAAAAAATCTGAATAAGCGCTATTGAAGCGAATTATATTACTAAATGGTTTAGTAAATATTGAGAAAAAATTGTGTAACATGCTGTAAAGTAGTTGTGCAGACACGACAAAAACAGCTGAATAGATTCGCCAGATTTGCTGGTAAAAGCATTGAATAGAAGTTCTTGATCATATGTGTATAGCACACATATTCCGCTTGAAACCGTATAGATGAGTTGAAATAACATTTACATTGACATTAAATGTTAGTTGGGTCGTGCTGTTTCCCATAATTTTTAAGAATAAGAATATTCCGTGGAAACTCCGCAGAATTGTCAGTAAACATTCCTGAGAATTTCACGAAAAATCTTCGAATTTCTTGTTTAAATTCCACAAAATTTCCCGTGAATTGTTTCGAATAATTTCTTGTGAAAATTTCAAAGAATTTCTCCAGGAATTCCAACGGAAATTTATACAGAAATTTTACAGAAAATGAAATCAACAATGGAATTTTCGGAGGAATTCCTAGATTAATTCGCAATGAAATCCTGAAAGAATTCCGGTGGAAACTTCAAGACTGATAGATCCTCCAGGAGTTTCTCCGAAAATTCCTCCTGGAATTCTTGCAGGAGTTCCACCGGCATTTCGACCAAGAATTTCTCTAGGATTTCCTTCGAGAATAATTCCGGTAGTTCTATCGGCAGTTCCTCTGAAAATTCTTCTGGGAATTTCGGCAAAATTGGAATTTATTTAGGCTTCTTCAGGAATTTATATAGGTTTTCCACCAGAAGCTCCTCCGAGAATTTCTCTGCGAGCTCCCCAGGGAATTCTCCGGGAGGTCCTCTGATGATGATGGTCCAGCTACAAACCCCAATAAAGGTTTCAGCTAGACGAGATTTGTCTATAAGATAATGAATTCTCTTGTTTCCGAGAATGCTTCTGGTAGTTTCCCCGGGATTCCTTTGGAAATTCTCCCGGGAGTTTCTTCAGAAATTCTTCCAGAAAATTCCTTCGAGAGTTCCTCCGGGGATTCCACCAGCAATTCATCCGGGAGTTTCTCCGGAAATTCCTCCGGGAGTTCCACCAGAAGCTATTCCAGGAAATTATTCAGGCTTTTTTCAGGAAATCAAAATTCCTCCCGAAGTTCTTCCGATAGTTTCTCTGGGAGCTCATCTGGGAGGTCCTCTAGGAATTCTTCTAGGAGTTCCTCCTGAGATTCCTCCGGCAGTTCCTTCGGGAATTCCTCCGGAAGATCCACCAGCAGTTTCTACGAGAATCCCTCCGGGAGTTTCACCGGCAGTTTCTCCGGGTGTTTCTCTGACAAGGAACTCCCGGAGGAACTCCCAGAGTAATTTCCGGAGGAACTCCCGGAGGATTTTCCATAGGAATTTCCGGAGAAATTATTAGAGGAATTCTCCGAGGAACTGCCGGTGGAACTTCTGGAGGAATTTATTGAAGAACTACAGGAAGAATTTGCGGAGGAAATCCTGGAAGAACTCTCGTAAGAATTCTAGGATGAACTCCCGAAGGACCTTCCGTAAGAATTCCAGGAGGAACTCCTGGAAGAATTCTTAAAAGAACCTCCCGGAGGAATTCCCGTAAGAACTCCCAGAGAAATTCTCCGAGGTACTTCTGGAGGAATTTGTAGATAATGGAAGTCCTGAAATAATTCTTAGAAAAGTTCCTAAAGGAATTTCCGAACAAATATCTGAAGGAATTCCCAGAAAAATACCAGGAGAAATTAATGCAGAAATTCCCAGATGAAATCCTGAAAGTATTCCCAGATGAATTGCTGAAGAAAATCCCTGCGGATTGTTCCGAAGAAATTTCTGGAAGAACTCTTGGCAGATATCCGAGTAAATTCCGAGTGAAATCCAGAAGGAATTCTAGTACACTTCCGCGGAAAATCTCCCGGGAAAATTTTTGAAGGAATTCCTGGAGAAGTACCTGAAGAAACTCCCGAAAAAATACCTGTAAGAATTTCTGCGGAAATACTTGGACGAATTCCAGGAGAAATTCATGAAGATATTTCTAGAGGATTTCTTGAAGGATATTCTGAAGTAATTGCGAAAAGAATTCCAGATTGGAATGCTAGATGATTTCGCTACTGAATGTTTGGAGGTATTCCCGGAAAATTTCCTGGAAGTTCCTAGAGAATTCCTAGGAGAAGTTCCTAGAAGAATTTCTGAAGGAATTTCTTATAGATTTACAAGTGAAATTATGGAGCTAAATCGGAGGATTTTCGTCCTAAATTTTTGAAGAAACTTCTGGTAGAATTTTGGGAAGAAATTCCGTATGTATTCTTGACGGAACTCTCGAATGCATGCCTGAAGGAAATGCCGGATTCTTCCTGAAGAAAGAATAGCCGAAAAAATATCTAGAAGTAAATCTTGGAGAAAAGAAAAGAAATCTTCAAGGAATTTCCTCGTGAATTTCCTAAAAAAAATTAGTGGGGGGTTTCTAGATAAGGAGGAATTACAATTACATGAGAAAGATTTTCGAACGATTTTCAGAGGAATTTGTGGATAACTTTCCGGAGGAATTCAGAAGTTCCCAGGGGAGCTTCTAGAAGGATTTCAAGGAGAATTTTTGAGCCCGAAATGTTTCGAGTTGTTTTGAACTTTCATATATTATGGATCCTGGATACCCTAATCAGTTTTGGGAATCTTTTGAATTTCAACCACCTATTTCTGTATATGATTGGATCGTAAAGTGCACATGTTTGAGGGAATTCATTTCAGTACCCATTCAATCTTTCCACAATTTAGGGGGGAGGCGACGGCCCCGATTGGGCTGCACCTTTGAGTTTTTATCACTTCTCAAGCTTATCCTCGCTTCAATACTCTTTAGGAGGTGATCTGTTAGACCAAGACGAAACTTTGCCATAAAATATTCTCGAATTGGACGCGGGCAGTATGCCCAGAGGATCGAGAATGTTTCCCACCCGAAAACATCCTAGACTGGACCGAGAATCGAGCTCGCCATTGGATTGGATTTAGATCCATTACATTGGATTTAGATCCATATAATATATGACTGTCGAAGTTATTTTTCACTAGACAACAATCTTAAAACAGGTAAAATGGCTCTATCGAAAATGTTGTTCAAATATTTTTCACTTTCCCCATGTATGTTAAAACTCAAGGGCAAGTGAAAATAGCAGATTTTGGTTTAAATAAAAACTTTTAAATCGTTTTCGATGTCACACAATTATTTAATTATTTAATTGCTCAAAATATTCACTTTCCACATCAATGATGAATTTAGAAACGACTATTTTGTTGGAAATCCATTGAATGAAAATAAAAGTAGGTAATAGTTTTTGCCGGTAGTTTAATGTCATGATTAAACAATACCATTGTAGTATGGTGCCGTAAATGGATTTGATTCCAAATATTTGTGTGTCAGGCGAATTCGTTGATAGTTCTGCTTCATGTTTCTAGAACATTGTTACCATTAAAAACGTACACCGATTAATCGGCAGCCATAGTACCCACTTACCCCGTATTTTCACTTTTCCCGGGGTACCTTAAATATAATAAATCCATAATTGCCCGCTGGATTTTAATCCCTAAAATATAACCGGGCTATTGATTTGCCTCCTAGCAATGTAGGAAAAGGGAAGGAATTGATGCAATTGCCCTCGTCCAATTTGAGAAATTGGTATTTTATGGCAAAGGTTCGTCTTTGGTCTAACCGCCTCCTAAAGAGTATTGAAGCTTGGATAAGCTTGAGAAGTGATAAAAAGATTATGAAAACGGTTTCGCGTCCGTTGCGAGTTTAGCAAATGCTAAAACCTACAATAAATTATGATTTACTATGTACTGAATCTATTGAGTAACGTACATTGTCAAATTTACTGAAATTTTGAACTGTTATCTGTTATTCAATGTGATTTTTATGGTATGAATTAATAAGCAATAATAACTTATCGATCTCAAAAACATTTTTATTGCTTTAATATGGCCAATGCGCATTAAAAGCTATTATTCTTTTCAATCAAAGTTAATTGCCTATTTCCGGGGATTAAACCACCCGACTTGGACGTTAATTTACAATGTTATGAGAACTCATATATGAATATGTACGTTATGTGGAAGATATTGGTTTGGAAAAGGTATTGGAGGTAACCACTTTCCCTTCGATGGGACGGTGTTGAACTTAATCTAGAATTAAAAAAAACACCTTAATAAAGAAAAAAAAAAGAAAAAAAAACCTTCGATGGGACTCGAACCCATGACCCTACAGTATGCTAGACTCGTTCAGCTCGTTCAGCTCAGTGCTCAGCGTAGTGCTCGTTCAGCTCAGAGCTCGTTTAGTAGTCGCTAGGTTGCGAAGGACGACGGAGGTCCTTCGTAGCTTAGTTGGTATTGGCTTGAGAAATGGATTGCGAGTGATTTGACCATGCGTCCAATCTGGGAATCTCGAGCTCGTTCAGTAGCCGCTAGGTTGCGAAGGCCGACGGAGGTCCTTCGTAGCTTAGTTGGTTAAAGCACCAGTCTAGCGTACTGTATGAGGGTAATGGGTTCGAGTCCCATCGAAGGGAAAGTGGTTACCTCCAATACATTTTCCAAATCAATATCTTCCATATAACGCTATTATTCTTGTTAATATTAATGCTCTAATACATTTCAGATGGAAATCTAGGAACTTTTTTCAAATGGGCGTAATTGATTCTGACCTTAATTTTTGGAACGGCGATTGTGCTCTTAATTCAAACTCTTTCAGGAATTTTTGTGTCTAACAGAAAGAACAGATTCCGATCTATCTAGTAGTAACGTCAGTCCAATACCAAATTTTCAAAATGACTTATCTGCTTTTGTAAACAAAGATTCAAACGTCGATTTGTCGAATCTGAGAGCACCCCCATCAACACATAGGTGAAGACTTCGACTACCTGTTGATACTCATTGTTTGCGTGGAAGTGCTCTCAGATTCGAAAAATCGACGTTTGAATATTTGTTTACAAAAGCTGTAAGAGGGTTCGTAAGGGGTTTCCTAAAACCTGGCTTATGCGCCAGACGGTGGAAGCCGTCTGCCAGAGTTTCTGGTCAAATTGCCCAGCTAGCTAAATTATTTCCTCTTACGGATCCTACTGATAATCGACACGTTCCAACAAAACCAAATTCCCACCCAAACTAGATTATCTTTCCCAAATTCAATTAATAAAAATTCCAAAATCCTTTAGTTTAAGTCTGATGCACATTAGATTTATTCAAAAATTTATTTTTCTAGTGTAATGAACCCATTAAAAGAAAATGTTTCATGAAAACGGTTATTTAATTTCTAGGGTTGGTAATTTGTGTTCAAGGCTACTTTCAGGTTTAAAAAAAACATGGTTTATTACCGGCAAAGATGCTAATTTGGTACGACATACTTCAAGGCAGTCTGACTGCATTCAAAATTCTAAATTTTGCCTAATGTGACGTCACTTGTACATGTGTGTTCTATTTGAGCTCTGTGAGTCGTTAGTTATTTTGCATGCTACTTTTTGCTCTTAATTTCTATTTACAATGATCGGTTTTAACGATAGTGGCGAGGGTGCTTGATCGTGTAGGTGCAATAGAGTGCTGTTTCGGGTACTTACAACTGTTGAGCTTGTCTGTGCTGACCACTGGCTAGGTAGCAGGTGCGTCCATGTGCCGATCGGGTTTCGCTGAGATTGCACCGTCGAAGGCGAGTCGACCCGTCTAGGGATCGGTTATTGCGTCGCCGCCGGCTTGCGGATGGCAGGAGAGATCGACGTCTAGCACGTTATGGAGAGGACGACGGTTGGCGGTCGGTTGTACTGGCCGCACAGGTGCGTCGATTGATGTGTTCGTCGGCACAGAGTTCTTGGTCCGACGTACCGATGATGGAGCCAGTGGGGTTTATGCGGGAAGTGAGTCGAAGTGCGATTAGATCTGATTCTTCTATCCCGGGGCGTGAGTCAGGGCGATACACACTGGCTGTGGCAAGCTTTCCCCATGCAGAAACTCTCGCAGATTTCAGGGACCACTTGTGTAACAGGTGGTTCTTGCGAGGCCGAAACTATTCATTCGATGACCACGCTCTCTGCATATGCTCTTAGTGGCCGCAGCCACGAGGCGAAGAACATACACAGGGGATCGCCCACAGTCTAATCGATAGCACAACGTAATAAACCTTTTGGCTAGACACAGGGAGCCGGCATATAGATCGCTTGCCGGTGCTCCGAGAGGACCAGCGGTCCTAACCTCCACAAACTCACCACCGACACCCAATGCTCAAACGTGGTCACAGCTAGAGACTATAACAAAAGATATTTAGCACCGAATAGCACCAACAAACTTTCTTCATAATTACCTCACGTTTTTTTTTATACAATTCTTTGGTAATAAAGCGTTTATTCCGACTCACGACTCACTTCCCTAATAATTAAGACTGATTAAAAACCATTCTACTTTACTTGTCACTTAATCTTACTGTTTAAGGAATTCCTTGGAAACACGACTCACGACTTTTAGGGCAATTTTAACCACTTTAGAAAACTGTGAAAATAGCTTTAAACATATTTTAATTAATTTAGATTCACCAGTGTTAAGTTAAACAATATAATTACATTTACTTTTAATTAGGTTTAAATCACTTTTAAAATTCACTTTGGAGTTTTTCTCGTCTTTACTGTTCGGCAGTCTGCACGGGAAAGATCGAGTCGGAGCTCAATCAATCCGGCGAGGCCTCAATTCTTCCGAGATTCCTTTTAATTTCCGATTCTATTTTCTTGAAAATACATTTCCTAATAAATATTTTATTTGTATTACCTGATAAGCTACCAGTTTCATCATAAACTACGCTATACCCATCCCCACTTAATTCCCACTGCAAAATGATTCGAGCACTTATTCTATGGTAGTCTGCCAACCAGGCGCAAATTCATTTTAAAACTCGGGATGTCCATGAAACTACTGCAAGTCTGTTTCATCATCCCCCACTTTCCCCAAAAATTGTGCAACAATTTTTTTCATTATCATAATTAACACTTAAACTATCTTCCACTAAACTAACTATCATCCGAAATTCTTAACTATGCAAAACCGAACCGATATTCTTAAACTTATTAAACGGAAATTTCTTGGAACGGACCCGAGATCCATGCTTTCAGGATCATTTATTCGATACTAACTGAGGCTAACACTTTTGACTCCAATATATTTATTGGAAACTTTCGCAATCAAATAGTTTACTCCAATACATTTACTGGAAAACCGAACGATATCTGTACATATCTAAATCAGCTCAAAAACGGATGAATCTCATCATTATTCGTATTGGTGATTAGAAAAATGTATCTACCAATTCCCAAATCTATATACCATATTATGATACGGATACGAAAATCTTCTCTTGAAGTATTAAATATCACCCTACTCTCCTACTCCCTGTATAATCTACATCTCTCTCGGGTTAATTTTATTACATTTGTGAGTCTTGATTATTGCGTCTATTGAACTTCTGAACGTTATAGTCGGTATCGGTATGTCAATGCAAGCAGTCCGTACTGCTGTCTATTGTGCAGGTGAACTACATGTATGATCTGGGTTATTGACCTTGTATGATGTATTTTGGATGTGGAAATTTATCTGCTTCACCAAAAATGTAAGTATCCTATTTACAGATTTAAATATTCTAATCGAATTCCATTTCATTCTAGTTGCATCTATGAATTCAAACCTTCAATTCCATATATTTCAAGCCTCATCTTCTACTTTTTTATTATACATTGGTTGATCTCTGTGTCTAGATTCGATCGAATCTTTACTGAGTCAACCGAAAAATCTGACATACTTTGTAATCTTTTCTTTAAAAGACGCAAAGCCTTCAATATAGTCCATTGGTCATAGCAACAATTTTATTTACATATTTACAACTTGTTTTCTTTTAGCACAAATATTGTCGAGGAATCATTTTACGCCAAAGTTTGGTTTCCAATGTATGAAAATTTTGTGATTTTTGGTAAGTAGATATTCTTATTCTCTTTCAGTTTTTTGATTGGGAACCATTGCCTTGACTAAACCGATTCACTTCTAATTTTTCTGATTCCGATTGTTCGTGTTTTCTTGGCTATTAGAGAATAGTTTTCTTTGTTTATTTACATAGCTTTCTAAACTTCTTCTAATTTCCAATTCAATTAATTCTTGTTATGCATCATAGCAGTAGTAGTTTTTGTACATAGCTTTGTAATTACTCCATTTGATTTTTTTTATTTATGTTCTTATTTTATGTCATTGTATTTTTATTATTTTTATTATTTCATTTTTTTTTTCTTTAGTTCCTATGTCACATATTTTATGTGAGAGTTGCATTTTGTCTGCTTTGTATTTTTTTCATAGCTTGTGGTATTCTTTATAATTATTCACTAAATTTTTCATGTTTCCATTTTCTTCTTATTTTCTTTCATTTCCCGATTAAACGTATTTTTGTGCCGAGATTTTAATTCTCATGGCTTAGTATTTTGTTTTTTCATAGCTTGTTTACTTATTCTTATTTACAACTTTTTCAGTTGGGATACGTGGTACAGTCCTAGTGATTTTCCATTCATATCTTGCAAAATATAGCACACCTCTCCAACTTTTCTTTTGATGATTGCTTCCGAAAATTTGGGGGCCAATTTAGCATTGAAAGCTTTCGACTTGTCGGACAGAAGGTGATTCTTTTTTAGAATTTTTTCACCTTCTTCGAATTCAAATATTTTCCCAGATCTGAGGTTGTAATATTTAGAATATTTGTCATAAGCTATTTTCAAATTCCTTCTAACGTTTTCGTAAATGTTTGCCATTTTTTCAGAATGTTCTTTTTCTGTTGGCGTAACACCATTATTGGTGTCCCTTAAATGCTGATATTCCTCCCCAGAACTGATCTGATTTCTACCGAAATTGACAAAATAAGGAGAAAACCCACTTGATGCGTGTGAAGCATTGTTGATTGCGTTAGCAATTTTATAAATATTTTCATCCCAATGATCTTGCTCTTTTTGTATCAATGACCGTATAGCCGAAGTTATAACCCGATTTGTCCTTTCCGCATTATTAACTTGGGGAAAATATACTGGTGTCATCCATTGACTAATTCCATATTTTTCAAGTAAAGCTTTGTATTCTTTAGCGCTAAATTGAGCGCCATTGTCTGATAAAATAACCTCGGGAACTCCAAATAAGAGGAAAACCATGTTTTCGAGGAAGAACACTAGTTGTTTTGTTTTTGCCTCTTTTAAAGGTTGTATTATTACAAACTTAGTAAAAATATCAACAATTACTAGAAGACAGGTATTTCCTGTTTTCTTGGCTCTTGGGAATGGCCCCACGTTGGGCGCCATTTGTAAGAGGGTTCGTAAGGGGTTTCCTAAAACCTGGCTTATGCGCCAGACGGTGGAAGCCGTCTGCCAGAGTTTCTGGTCAAATTGCCCAGCTAGCTAAATTATTTCCTCTTACGGATCCTACTGATAATCGACACGTTCCAACAAAACCAAATTCCCACCCAAACTAGATTATCTTTCCCAAATTCAATTAATAAAAATTCCAAAATCCTTTAGTTTAAGTCTGATGCACATTAGATTTATTCAAAAAATTTATTTTTCTAGTGTAATGAACCCATTAAAAGAAAATGTTTCATGAAAACGGTTATTTAATTTCTAGGGTTGGTAATTTGTGTTCAAGGCTACTTTCAGGTTTAAAAAAAACATGGTTTATTACCGGCAAAGATGCTAATTTGGTACGACATACTTCAAGGCAGTCTGACTGCATTCAAAATTCTAAATTTTGCCTAATGTGACGTCACTTGTACATGTGTGTTCTATTTGAGCTCTGTGAGTCGTTAGTTATTTTTGCATGCTACTTTTTGCTCTTAATTTCTATTTACAATGATCGGTTTTAACGATAGTGGCGAGGGTGCTTGATCGTGTAGGTGCAATAGAGTGCTGTTTCGGGTACTTACAACTGTTGAGCTTGTCTGTGCTGACCACTGGCTAGGTAGCAGGTGCGTCCATGTGCCGATCGGGTTTTCGCTGAGATTGCACCGTCGAAGGCGAGTCGACCCGTCTAGGGATCGGTTATTGCGTCGCCGCCGGCTTGCGGATGGCGGGAGAGATCGACGTCTAGCACGTTATGGAGAGGACGACGGTTGGCGGTCGGTTGTACTGGCCGCACAGGTGCGTCGATTGATGTGTTCGTCGGCACAGAGTTCTTGGTCCGACGTACCGATGATGGAGCCAGTGGGGTTTATGCGGGGAAGTGAGTCGAAGTGCGATTAGATCTGATTCTTCTATCCCGGGGCGTGAGTCAGGGCGATACACACTGGCTGTGGCAAGCTTTCCCCATGCAGAATCTCTCGCAGATTTCGGGGACCACTTGGGTAACGGGTGGTTCTTACGAGGCCAACACTATTCATTCGATGACCACGCTCTCTGCATATGCTCTTAGTGGCCGCAGCCACGAGGCGAAGAACATACACAGGGGATCGCCCACAGTCTAATCGATAGCACAACGTAATAAACCTTTTGGCTAGACACAGGGAGCCGGCATATAGATCGCTTGCCGGTGCTCCGAGAGGACCAGCGGTCCTAACCTCCACAAACTCACCACCGACACCCAATGCTCAAACGTGGTCACAGCTAGAGACTATAACAAAAGATATTTAGCACCGAATAGCACCAACAAACTTTCTTCATAATTACCTCACGTTTTTTTTTTTATACAATTCTTTGGTAATAAAGCGTTTATTCCGACTCACGACTCACTTCCCTAATAATTAAGACTGATTAAAAACCATTCTACTTTACTTGTCACTTAATCTTACTGTTTAAGGAATTCCTTGGAAACACGACTCACGACTTTTAGGGCAATTTTAACCACTTTAGAAAACTGTGAAAATAGCTTTAAACATATTTTAATTAATTTAGATTCACCAGTGTTAAGTTAAACAATATAATTACATTTACTTTTAATTAGGTTTAAATCACTTTTAAAATTCACTTTGGAGTTTTCTCGTCTTTACTGTTCGGCAGTCTGCACAGGAAAGATCGAGTCGGAGCTCAATCAATCCGGCGAGGCCTCAATTCTTCCGAGATTCCTTTTAATTTCCGATTCTATTTTCTTGAAAATACATTTCCTAATAAATATTTTATTTGTATTACCTGATAAGCTACCAGTTTCATCATAAACTACGCTATACCCATCCCCACTTAATTCCCACTGCAAAATGATTCGAGCACTTATTCTATGGTAGTCTGCCAACCAGGCGCAAATTATTTTAAAACTCGGGATGTCCATGAAACTACTGCAAGTCTGTTTCAAAGCAGATCAGTCGTTTTGAAAATTTGGTATTGATCTGTTCGAAATATGCTGAATTGGAAGAGTATTAGCCGTTTCAAATTTCAAGGTCAAATATAGTTACGCCTATTTGAAGAAAAAATCCTAGAAATATTGTTTCATTGATGGGTTACCTTCTTGCGCCGTAGTAATACTCTACTCATCTTGCCCCGTAGTATACATTATTTGAACCAGTCAGTTTTATGATTCGTGTTCTGGTATATGTATATGCTAAATAAAATGCAACAAAAAAAATTGTCGTATTGTAACATAGAAAAGCATGCTTCCTGAGACGGTATTAAGTATCATACTTATAATATTAATTTTACTCAGCAAAAAATCGTTTTAAAGAAATTAGCACCGAAACTTTCAAATTCTTTGACACAGATCGATACTTTCAGGCATAACTTAAAAAATGCAGAACATTTTAGAAAAAAAATGTTTTTATTTTCAGTTGGTACCTATACGTATTTTTAAACGAGGATTCAGAATATATATAAAAATCTCATTTTGGCCAAAAATGTCACAACAAAGCGGTTCGAATGTATTCTCTGCTAGGTTCCTGAGAATGTTCCTAAGGATTATAAAGATTTTTGAAAACTATCACATTTTAGAGAGCCAATAGCTGTCGCATGACATTATATTTCTTCATTTGTATGTAGGTAGTCGTCGGAACAATTTATAACTTGATAAAAAATCAAATTCGAAAGCTTGATATGATGTCATATACCTGAAGAATCAAATTATTTCAGCCAGTAAAAAATGGAACGATATTTAAAATAGACATTTCACAAGACCTAAAAATGAAACCCAGTTTAAATGCTTATAAACAAAAATTTACTTACACAAACAATTATTTACAAAATAATACAATGATCACAAGTCTAGCAAAAGAAAAGCAAACGCAAAAAGAGTAGCATAGAATTATTGTTTTAAGATAGTGCGGTCAACAAAAGTGGAGAAGCGTATACCATGAAAAAAACTGACAACTAAAGACCATCACCACCCCGAGCATCGATCGTGTTTATAGAAAAAGGATAGGTGTCACATAGTGATAACAGCATATAAACCGGTTCCAAGGAAAAACAAGACTGAGTGTTAACAAACAGTGAATGCTAAAAAGCATGCCCAAGCGTGTGCAATTACAGACAGCCCAACCACGACGCTCAATTGGTAAGAGTAAATAATTTTAAACCTAATCCGAAGGCAGTGCCGCACGCTGCAATAAGAGCTCCTTCTCCTCCGCTAGAGCCCCCGACAGTGCGTCGGCTATCATAGGGGTTATTGGTCTGGCCGATCAGATTGTTTCTCGTTTCTTGCCTAGTTAGGATAGAGAGAAACAGAAATGCATAATCGATCAGCTGATCATACTAGGGTATCCGAAAAAGCACTGCTTACACAAAACATTGGAACCCCAATGCAGGTACATTATCAATCCATAAAGTTTCATAATTATGAAACAAGTCGTCTAATCGAAAGAGTTTTGAACAAAAGTAAGACTTAGCTAAAATTTCAATATGCATTGCACAACAACATTTTCAAAAAAAGATTAGTTTCACACAATTTCTCTCTGCATATTTTTAATTTGTTTTTTAATTTAGTGCAAAACCATAATTTTTAAAACGATTTGTTTTTTTGGAATACTCTAATGAACACGCGCGTTATCATTTCCTTACCATCGATTTATTTCCGGGATGCTCGTCGTAGCGATAATGATAGCTCCAGCTTCCTTCATAAGCTTAACACATTCAGCGTCTTCTTTGGCCTTCACGTTTTTGCGCGCGGTAATACCGAGTGTATGCAGCTTATCCTTAACGGCGGTACTGTCCTTGGTGGTGAAAGGCACCCCGAGGAAGGGCTTTTCGACAAATTCATTGTCCGAAATGAGCCCCCGCTGTAGGCGATCGTCAATCGCTTTGGCTTCCTCTAGTGCCTCAATGAATGGCCCATCGATTACGGCATTCACCACCGGATTAACTTCATTCAGACGATCGATGTAGGCGGTGACAACTTCGAGGCAGGTCACTTCTTTGGTTCGGATCATTTTGGCAAGCTCTTGCGCACTGTAGGTCACTATGATACGTTTCCGTTGCAGCGGTGGACATCGTGCGCGACTCGGCCCCAGTACCATTTTAACACCAGCTCAACCAGTTTATCAATTAGCAGATGTATTATAACGAAAATGTTGAACACTACGCTATATGCTATGTCCATCATTATTTGGTTCGGTTTGTTCCGTTTCTGCAATAAAATGAAAAACCGTTCACTTGATACTGCAACATATGTTCATCATGTTATTCGTCTATCATGATGTCATTCATTTCCATAATTAGGTAGGGTTATTGCTCTAGTCACAAGGTTTCACTTTAATCAGGACGTACATACTAAGTAAGTAGTTGTTATCTTTTTTCTAGTTAGGTATATACTAGAGACCAGATTAATATTTGGAAAATGAATCTGAGTGGGCTCAAGATTGTATTTTTATCGAACACTGAATAATTTTGTGCATAAACACCAGTAATGTTAGATAATGTTCTCGTTTCCAACATAATTTGTTTTATAACTAACAAGTTCCGCAGGTGACAAGGGTTTTAAATTATTCATTTATGCTAAACATCAGTTCAGATACTGAATTCATTAATGGTAACTTTTGAAATGTGGTTTAACCACATTTAACCTGTTCTAGAAATGATAATGTAAAGAGCTTTCATTCTTCGATGATTTTGTTGCACCCTAATGCCTGTTTAATCAGTTCGTTAACTGATCCGCATTCAATATTTCGCAAGCAGTTTTAATTGCACAAAGTTGTTGCTCTTTACCTACATTTCACGACGTCATCACAATGAAATGTTTTGGAGTTTGCAACCACGATTGCTTGCATATCAAAATACTTACATTCCGGCTTCCTCGTTTGTCACTACTGGTGGACATTCTGATGCAGCCGGGTTTGTTCCTGTTCTAATTTTCAGATCTAATACATGCACTTGACCTCAGTGCACTATGGCTATGACCAACCAGCGAACTACACTACCACAATTCGACAGCAGCTGGAAGGTATCCGTCGTCACACAGATGGAACCAGATCGTTCCAAAAGCAACTACCTACTTGCTGTCGCCGCTTTCACTTCGCGATTGACTGCGCTCATCGTCAGTCGTCGTTTTGAAGCAACCATCGTCTCTCTGTTCTCTCTGCACAGGAAACTATGGGCAGAGAGGTGTAAAACTTTATTCAAACGTTGATGAGAAGTTTCGATATGCCGATGAAATTGGCGTTGTAAAAAAATGAAAAATATGAATTATTTTTTACAAGGCACCCCCTATTTCCCGGGAATTCACGATTAGGTAATTCGTGATTCATGAAGTCAAAGTTCATCATACCCCTATGAGTGATATCTCAAATATTAAGTTATATGGCGTGGTAAGCAGCCAATGTCAATAAAAGAAACTGAATAATCTAAGAAAGGGTAACTATTACAAACTACTACAGGCCTTTCTGGTTCTCCAAAACGTTCTGGAGTACAAAACATGCGATCTACCTGATCAACAAAGTCCTGAGCGATGTATCCGTGTATTGATAAACATCCCAGCAGGTCCATTGAGCCGATAGAATTCCACTTATTATGTTTACTAGCTGCTACAGACTTTGTTAGTTCTCCTAACCGCACGGGAGTTAAAAATATGCAATCTACCCGATCAACCAAGCCCTACACGATGTATCCGTTTAGCGCTAAACATCACAGCATGTTCATTGAACCGATACGATTTCATTCATTATTTTCACATGCTACAATAGGCCCTCCATGATTAGATTTTCTACGACTCGATATCGACTAGTGAAAGCAAATGATGCCATTTTTTTTTGTTGGGGCGTAGAACCACTGCGTCCATTTAGTTGAACTTTTGTGGTATACATAGTATACATGTGATGCCATACTAAAAATATTTTCTCGGTCACTCTGATCTTTCGAACAATTTGCCAAGGAACTTCCATTCCACATCTCGATGTATGCTTGAGTCAATAGTCCTTCCATTAGCGATTCATAACGGAGTATATTATATACCCTTTTTGAAGCTCTGATCATTGTGCATCTTGACTCAAAATCATTTTGGAGCACCTTGGACATTGAATCTCATGCTCATGGAAATAAGGGTCATATGCTTATTACACCGGAATGGGTAAATACCGGTAATGAGGATATTCCGAAAGTCTTGATTGATCTGCCATTGGAGTATGATTAACGATTGACGATCGTGACGACGAAGACGACGATAGTGGATTAAGGATGGAAAAGTGGAGTTTTTTTTATAGAGGGATGAAGGCAAAACTGTCTAACTTGGGTGCTCTCCCTCACACCATGTGAGACTAACTTGGATGCTCACCCTACCACCTAATTCACGCTCTAGCACACAAATCTGAGACTTATTTGGGTGCTCACTCTAGCACACCCTGCCACTCCTCCTGACACACCATGTGGGACTTACTTAGGTTCTCACTTCTGACATGCCATGCGAGCACCGACGAACCGACGTGTCACCCCATGCAAAATAATTCAAATTTGCTGCCCACGACGCCATGATGAAAAATCAACGAACACTACCGCCACCCCCATAATGGCTCGCGAAGTTTTCGTAGCTCAGCCACCAACCTACGTGCATAAACATTGCAGCAGAGTTGTGTCTTAGCTCATTTGACAGGAGCGATCGCCCGCAAAAGCGATTGACCGTTAAAAAGTTTGAGACAATCAGAGAGCGCCAGTGACACGTCGGTTCGTCGGTGATGCGAGTCTGACTTGGGTGCTCACCTCTAACATGCCATGCTGACTTGGATGCTCACTCTACTCACCTCTGCCATGCCTCGAAGTGTCGATAGCGATAGGTATCAACAGTTCAACGCTAAGACCCTCCTACTTCGGCATATGCAGTCCTTACTAACACCTATGCGGTCACTGGGACACTCTTACCTCGACATGTCTGCCGTAATCTGAAAAAGTAACGTATATGCCACTTTCCAAAAATGGTGTTAGCGAGTAGCACTCATTGAGATCTTTAACAGAAAAATGGAAAACATGTATGTTGTAATTTGGCGTATACGTCACTTTGTCAGATTACGGCAGAATATGCAAACCTCTCATTCACTTCCCCGAGCTGAGCCTGTTTTCGCTCTAACTAACCAATCACAAGTCAGTCATGCTTGTCGACTGCTGCTCGGCGCGCAAGATTCTCTGCGTTCTACTGCGTTCCACTTCTCCACCGCTTGGCACATCCTCTGGATAAAGGTATCCGGGTTGTGTCCCGACCGCAAACGTCTAGCATAGCTCGCACGCTATGTTTAAAGGCAACTATTATGCAAAGTGAATGCACCTCTGATGTTAAGCCGTTAGATCATAGTTATTGACCTCTAGTTTAAGGAGCTGCGTCAATTAAAATATTTCATCGGTGAAATTTTGACTTTTTTACTGTTTAAGGTAATATTTTTAACCTAAAAAACTTTTCCGATTTTTTATTTTTATTATATTTTATATTAAAATTTTTTTTGCAACAAGTTATATAAAATCCAACTACTACCTTTTTTTCCTGATGCTTTAAGCAACATTTTCATATAAAAACCTTTTTCATATGATGAAAATAGTAGAAGTTGTATTAAAATTACTGCAAGTCTTAAATGTTCTTACGGTATATTATGAATAGATCTGTAGCCTTCCTTAGCCCTGCGGTGAGATGCACTGCTACACTGCAAGACCATGCTACAAGTGGCTGGGTTCGATTCCCGGCCTTGTCTAGGAAATATTCTCACCTTCCCTGGGCATAAAGTATCACCGTAGCCTCATGATATACGAATGCGAAAATGGTAGCTTGGACTAGAAATTTCGCAGTTAATAACTATGGAAGTGCTAAATGAACACTAAGCTCCGAGGCGGCATATGTCAGAGTGGTTGATGTAATGCCAATAAGAAGAAGTATTATTAAATTTAAGAACATAACATCACTCTTTAAGGCCCAAGTCAGTGGCGCATCCGTGGCGCGCCTGATCAAATTAAATCATTATTATGTCATATTTGAACAAGATTTTCGGGATTCCAAAAACACTTGTCCCTTCAAAATTAAGTAATTATCATTTTTTGTGAAGAAGTGATACTGAAAAAACTTATAGTTTTTGGTAAAATGACTTTTTACCGTGAAAAAAAATATAAAAGTTCAACACATGGCTTTCTTATACAGGACCTAGAGATCATACAGGGCCATATTTCGAATATCGAAGCACATCCATCGATAGCTATTTTCCAAACGAACAATTTGGTGACATAAATTTTCCAAAGTACTCAGGCAAACTTTAGAAAATGACTTTTTTAGTAAAACTAATATTGTCTCATTTAGATCATAAAAGTAGCCATCTTTGTAAAGTGGAAATGCATGAACTATCAAAATGAACATGATGAATTCTAGGACTCATCCACAGTATAGTGTAATTAGTTGTTGCTTACGGCTGAATTCCGAAGAAATATAAAATATTTTAGAACTGAAATAATTTTCTCGAAATAGATAAAACAATCTTTATTCCGATTAGGTTTAGTTGGCCGAACACCATTTTACGAATGCCATTCGCAGGCATTACAAACCATCCCATCATTTGATCTTCTGAGCAAAGATATTTATGAAATCATGGGATATTGATCTCAGTTATATATCCACTCAGTAAAAAAAATTCGATGTGCATCTAGGAGAAACATTTTTTCATAACTTTTGTTGTAGCAAAACCTTCGCAACGTGCACAAACCCAAACTGCGCTGGCTATCATCAAATGTTCAAATGATAATATATTTGGGATAATATCTTTGCATAAGCAAAGTAAGTAAAATTATAATTTGATCAAAGCTCGTCTGGCTCGTAAAGTAATCAAAAAGAAACACAACTCAAATGTGATGTTTGGGGGGAGGCAAGGTTTGTCATATCACATCGGTCAAATGTACAAATATTGAGATAAACAATGTCCTATTATTGAAAAATGTCTTTGGATATGTATTCATTTCAAAACGAGGTGAGAAGTGAAATAAAAGATATTTTAGTTACTATATAAAGATTGTCGCTTCGGTTCCCTTTGTTCTGCTGTCCGTAATTTTTTCTCATCCTCTGCAGTTAGGATAAAGACTTGCTGCTTTTTGGCATTTTGAGCAACAAATACACTCCACAAGCACAATGAATATGGCTAAATGCGAAGATCCACCCTAACCTTTGGACAAATGAACAGCATTGATCACATTTGATCTGCGGTATACGTATGTATGTATGGGTGCGCTTGAGAATATAATTCTGTTGCACCCAGAATTACTCTATTTCATATTTAGAATTATGCAAAGTATTATACATCAAAACAATCGTAATAAACTAAGCAATTTGATGGTACCCTTTCTACAATTCTTAAAAATGTTTCATAGCATACTTTTTCAATTTCTAAACCATGCGCAAACCTTCTTCGCTTATAAAACGTGGCTGTGGAAAGCAGAAACAAAAAATAACGATGTACAGCAGCAGCAAAAGCAACATGAGTTCATCCTCCTACATGCCTGCACGTGGTTGCTGCATGTTGTGAGAGATGAAATTATTCAAATATTCTGTGTTCGTTTGCAATTCTTGATGAAAAAATTGAAGTACTGGGACTAATATTTTACTTTCTTTTGTTGAACATTATGATTTTTTTCAAATATTTTCCCAACCAAAGATTGATTTCTTGAAAATTTCAGCAATAGAACATGAAATATCGTTTCAGGATTTACGGCATATTGGACGTCTTCGATAAGTTATAATTTTTTTTAACGAATCTGTGGAAATTATATCTGAGAATAGAATCGCTGAATATGATAAGATTTTATTTTTTTTCAACACACTAAGGTTTTCTCTACCATTCAGGTTGCGTGGTAGAATATTATGAAAATATTTTGTAATTAATTTTGTAATCAGGCAGTGATTCATTTTGCCCATTATTTCTCGTTTTTGATACTTGCAACATTTTAGATGATTCTATGAAGTAACTGAGAATAGCCTAGATGAGGTAGAAAAAAAGAGTTTTTTCTTAAATTATTGTAAAAATAATCAATTTAGTTGAGGGTTCTTGATACGAAATAATATATGCTACAAATTATTTTTTTATCATTGAAAGAATGATTGACAATCTTTGAGTTATTCGGATTGTTTGTAGAACAAGTTGAATGTTCTAAATATTTCTTTTCAAAAATCGGATTCAGGATAAACAGCAAAAGATTGCTGATGCCGTAGTTGATATTATTTGACAACTTCAGGTTTAAAAAAAAATAATTCTGAAGTAATTCCTGACGAATTTCTCAAAAGAAATCGAGAAGAAATTCCAAAAAAATAGTCATTGTGAAAGATTTTACGGATTATTTTTTAAAGAATTTCTTGAAAGAATGTGCCATCATAATTTGTATCACAAAACATAATTTATATCACGGATTGTATCAACGAAACAGATCAACACAAATCAGTTACTGACATAACGGGAATGTTCCTTACTGGTACCTGAAAAAATGAAGTAATGAACAACAAAAGGTGGCTTATGCGCTTAGCTACTATAATGTAGTAGCGTAACCTTGTGCGGTTCGTTTAGTGGCCGGAAAGTGTGAACTTTGTTTTATAATGGTGTTCAAAAAAACGAAGCTCTGTTTCTCAAATAAAGCGGCACAAAAAAATTAAAAAAGATGAATTGTAAATACATCCGTATGTTCGAGTACGGAGTCTTTCGAAAGTGCAAGATTAGAAAGTGTAGAAGAACGGAAAGCGATTTACGATCGACAGATGCTCGAATTAGAGCCAGAAACTGAAGGAAGTGGGAGGAATTCCTGGAGGAACTTCGAAAGGAATTCCTGGAAGAACTTCCAAAGGAATTCCTGGAGGAACTTCCGGAAGAATTCCTGGAGCAACTTCTGGAGGAATTCCTGGAGCAACTTACGGAGCAATTCCTGGAGCAACTTCCGGATGAATTCCTGGAGCAACTTCCGGAGGAATTCCTGTAGGAAATCCCGGTGCAATTCCTGGAGGACCTTCCAAAGGAATTCCTGGAGGAACTTCCGGAGGAATTCTTGGAGGAACTTCCAGAGTAACTTCTGGAGGAACTTTCAGAGGAGCTTCTGGAAGAATTTCTGGAGGATTTTTCGGACGAACTTCCGAAGGAAATCCTGAAGGAACTTTCGGAGGAATTCCTAAAGGAACTTCGAGAGGGAATTCCTGGAGAAACTTTCAAAGGAATTCCTGGAGGAACTTCCGGAGGAATTCTTGGAGGAACTTCGGGAGGAATTCCTGGAAGAACTTCCAAAGGAATTCCTGGAGGACCTTCTAGAAGAATTCCTGGAGGAACTTCCGAAGGAACACCTGGAGCAACTTCTGGAGGAATTCCTGGAGGAACTTCCGGAGGAACTTCTAGAGAAACTTCGGAAGGAATGTCTGGAGGAACTTCCGGAGGAATTCCTGAAGGAACTTCCGAAGGAATTCCAAATGGAACTTCCGAAGGAATTCCAAATGGAACTTCCGGAGGAATTCCTGGAGGAACTTCCGGATGAATTCTTGAAGGAACTTTCAGAAGAATGTCTGGAGGAACTTCTGGAACATCTACTGGGGGAATTTCTAGAGGAACTTTGGGAGGAAACTCGGGAGGAGCTTCGGGAGGAATTCCTGCTAAAACTTCCGGAGTCTTTCGAAAGTGCAAGATTAGAAAGTGTAGAAGAACGGAAAGCGATTTACGATCGACAGATGCTCGAATTAGAGCCAGAAACTGAAGGAAGTGGGGGGAATTCCTGGAGGAACTTCGAAAGGAATTCCTGGAAGAACTTCCAAAGGAATTCCTGGAGGAACTTCCGGAAGAATTCCTGGAGCAACTTCTGGAGGAATTCCTGGAGCAACTTACGGAGCAATTCCTGGAGCAACTTCCGGATGAATTCCTAGGGCAACTTCCGGAGGAATTCCTGGAGGAAATTCCGGTGCAATTCCTGGAGGACCTTCCAAAGGAATTCCTGGAGGAACTTCCGGAGGAATTCTTGGAGGAACTTCCAGAGTAACTTCTGGAGGAACTTTCAGAGGAACTTCTGGAAGAATTTCTGGAGGATTTTTCGGACGAACTTCCGAAGGAAATCCTGAAGGAACTTTCGGAGGAATTCCTGGAGGAACTTCCAGAGGGAATTCCTGGAGAAACTTTCAAAGGAATTCCTGGAGGAACTTCCGAAGGAACACCTGGAGCAACTTCTGGAGGAATTCCTGGAGGAACTTCCGGAGGAACTTCTAGAGAAACTTCGGAAGGAATGTCTGGAGGAACTTCCGGAGGAATTCCTGAAGGAACTTCCGAAGGAATTCCAAATGGAACTTCCGAAGGAATTCCAAATGGAACTTCCGGAGGAATTCCTGGAGGAACTTCCGGATGAATTCTTGAAGGAACTTTCAGAAGAATGTCTGGAGGAACTTCTGGAACATCTACTGGGGGAATTTCTAGAGGAACTTTGGGAGGAAACTCGGGAGGAGCTTCGGGAGGAATTCCTGCTAAAACTTCCGGAGGAATTCCTGGTGGAACTTCCATAGGATTTCCTGGTGGAACTTCCGGAGGAATTCCTGGAGGAACTTCTGGAGGAACTTCCGGAGGAAATCCTGGAGGAACTTCCGGAGGAACTTCCGGAGGAACTTCGGGAGGAATTCGTGGTGGAACTTCCGGAGGAATTCATGGTGGAACTTCCGGAGGAAATCCTGAAGGAATTCCTGGAAGAAAGGAGAAACTTCGGGAGGAATTCGCGGTGGAACTTCCGGAGGAATTCCTGGTGGAACTTCTGGAGGACTCCGTGGTGGAACTTCTGGAGCAAATCGTGGAGGAACTTCTGAAGGAATTCCTGGTGGAACTTCCGGGGGAATTACTGGAGGAACTTCTGGAAGAACTTCCGGCGGAATTCCTGGAGGAACTTCCGGAGTAGTTCGTGGAGGAACATCCGAAAGAATTTCTGAAAGAGCTTCCAGAGGAACTCCTGAAGGAACTTCCGAAGGAATTCCTGAAGGAACTTCCGGTGCAATTACTGGAGGAACTTTCAAAGGAATTCCTGGAGGAACTTCCGGAAGAATTCCTGGAGCAACTTCCGTAGGCATTCCTAGAGGAACTTCCGGAGCAATTCTTGAAGAAACTTCCAGAGAAATTCTTGTAGGAGCTTCTAGAGAATTTCCTGGAGGAACTTCCGGAGGAATGCCTGAAGCAACTTCCGGATGAATTCCTAGAAGATCTTCCGAAGGAATTTCTTGAGAAACTTCCGGAGTGACTTCCGAAGGAAACCTGGAGAAAATTCCGGAGGAATTCCTGGAGGAACTTCCAGAAAGAATTCCTGCAGGAATTTTCCAATGAACTTTGAATGGAACCTAAAATAAATTTTTGGAGGAATTCCTGGAGGAACTTCGATGAGAATTCCTGGAAGAACTTCCAAAGGAATTCCTGAAGGAACTTCCGGAAGAATTCCTAGATCATTTTCCAGAGGAATTCCTGGAGCAACTTCTGGAAGAATTCCTGGAGCAACTTCCGGAGAAATTCCTGTAGGAACATCCGGGAGAATTCCTGGAGGAACTTCCGGAGGAACTTCTGGAGGACCTTCAAGAGGAATTTCTGGAGGAACTTCCGGAGGAATTCCTGAAGAAACTTCCGGAAAAATTCCTGAAGGAACTTCCGGAGGAATTCCTGAAGGAACTTCCGGAGGAATTCCTGAAGGAACTTCTGGAGGAATTCCTGAAGGAACTTACGGAGGATTGCCTTGTGGAATTCCTAATGGAACTTCGAAAGGAACTTTTGAAAGAACTTCCGCAGGAATTCCTGGAGGAACTTCTGGAGAAAATCCTGGAGGAACTTCTGGAGAAAATCCTGGAGCAACTTTCGGAGGAATTCCTGGTGCAACCTACGGTGAAATTCCTGGAGGAACTTCCGGAGAAATTCCTGGAGGAACTTCCGGAGAAATTCCTGGAGGAACTTCGGGAGGATTTACTGGAGGAACTTCCGTAGAAAATCCTGGAGGAACTTACAGAGGAATTAGTGGAAGAACATCGGGAGGAATTCCTGGAGGAACTTCTGGAGGAATTTCTGAAGGAACTTCTGGAGGACATTCTGAAGGAACTTCTGGAGGTACTTCTGAAAGAAATCCTGGGGGAACTTAGGAAAAAAATCCGGAAAAATTCTTGGAGGAACTTCCAGAGGAACTTCCGGGGGTACTTTCAGAACAACTTCTGGAGGAATTTCTGGAGCAAATTATAGAGGAACTTCCTTATGGAACATCCGGAAGAACTTATGGAGGAACTCCTGGGGGAACTTCCGGAGGAACTCCAGGAGGAACTTCCGGAGGAACTCCTGGAGGAACTTTTGGAGGAATTCCTGGAGGAACTTCCGGAGGAACTCCTGGTGGAAATTCCGGAGGAATTCCTGGTGGAACTTCCGTAGAAATTCCTGGTGGAACTCCCGGAGGAATTCCTGGTGGAACTCCCGGAGGAATTCCTGGTGGAACTCCTGGAGGAATTCCTGGTGGAATTCCCGGAGGAATTCCTGGTGTAACTCCCGGAGGAATTCCTGGTGGAACTCGCGGAGGAATTCCTGGAGGAACTCCCGGAGGGATTCCTGGTGGAACTTTCGGAGGAATTCCTGGTGGACCTTCCGGAGGAATTCCTGGTGGAACTTCCGGAGGAATTCCTGGTGGAACTTCTGGTAGAACTTTCGGAGGAACTTCTGGCTGGAGGAACTTCCGGAAGAATTCGTTGAGGAACATCCGAAAGAATTTCTGAAGGAACTTCCAGAAGAATTCCTGGAGGAACTTTCGGAGGAATTCCTGGAGGAACTTCCGGTGCAATTCCTGGAGGAACTTCTGCAAGAATATCTGGAGCAACTTCCGAAGGAATTCCTGGAGGAACTTCCGGAGAAATTACTGAAGGAACTTCCGGAGAAACTGCTGGAGAAAAACCTGGAGCAACTTATGGAGGAATTCCTGGTGCAACTTCCGGAGAAATTCCTGGAGGAACTTCTTCAGGAACTTCCGAGGGAACTTCTGGAGGACCTTCCGTAGAAAATCCTGGAGGAACTTCCAGAGGAATTCCTGGAGGAACATCGGGAGGGATTCCTGGATGAACTTCTGGAGGAACTCCTGGAAGAAATACTGGAGGAACTTAGAAAAAATCCGGGGAAATTCTTGGAGGGACTTTCAGAGAAACTTCTGGGGGAACTTTCAGAAAATCTTCTGAAGGAATTTCTGTAGCAACTTCTGGAGAAATTTCTAAAGGAACTTCCGGAGGAAATTTTGGAGGAACTTCTGGAGCAATTCTTGGAAAAACTTCCGCAGAAATTCTTGTAGGAGCTTCTAGAGGATTTCCTGGAGGAACTTCCGGAGGAATTCCTGAAGCAACTTCCGGATGAATTCGTGGAGGATCTTCCGGAGGAATTTCTGGAGAAACTTCCGGAGTAACTTCCGAAGGAAACCTGGAGGAAATTCCTCCGGAAGTTCCTCCAGGAATTTCTCCGGAAGTTCCTCCAGGAATTCCTCCGGAAGTTCCTCCAGAGATTCCTCCGGAAGTTCCTCCAGGAATTCCTCCGGAAGTTCCTCCAGGAATTCCTCCGGAAGTTCCTCCAGGAATTCCTCCGGAAGGTCCTCCAGGAATTCCTCCGGAAGGTCCTCCAGGAATTCCTCCGGAAGGTCCTCCAGGAATTCCTCCGGAAGTTCCTCCAGGAATTCCTCCGGAAGTTCCTCCAGGAATTCCTCCGGAAGTTCCTCCAGGAATTCCTTCGGAAGTTCCTCCAGGAATTCCTTCGGAAGTTCCTCCAGGAATTCCTTCGGAAGTTCCTCCAGGAATTCATTCGGAAGTTCCTCCAGGAATTCCTCCGGAAGTTTCTCCAGGAATTCCTCCGGAAGTTTCTCCTGGAATTCCTCCGGAAGTTCCTCCAGGAATTCTTCCGGAAGTTTCTCCAGGAATTCCTCCGGAAGTTCCTCCAGGAATTCCTCCGGAAGTTCCTCCAGGAATTCCTCTGTAAGTTCCTCCAAAAATTCCTCTGGAAGTTCCGCCGGAAGTTTCTCCAGAAGTGCCTCCAGGAATTCCCCCGGAAGTTCCTCCAGGACTTCCTCCAGAAGTTCCTCCAGGAATTCCTCTGGAAGTTTCTCCAGGAATTCCTCCAAAAGTTCCTCCAGGAATTCCTTCGAAAGTTTCTTCAGGATTTCCCCCGGAAGTTCCTTCAGGAATTCCTCCGGAAGTTCTTCCTGGTTGAACATCCGGAGGAATTCCTGGAAGAATAACTGGAGGAATTCCTGTAAGAATAACCGGAGGAATTCCTGGAGGAATATCCGGAGGAATTCTTGGAGGAATATCCAGAAGAATTCCTGGAGGAATGTCCGGAGGATTTCAAGGAGGAATAATTGGAGGAGTTCCTGAAGGAATATTTGAGGGATTCTTGGAGGAATATCTGGAGGAATTCCTGGAGGAATATCCGGAGGAATTCCTGGAGGAATATCCGGAACAATTCTTGGAGGAATATCCGGAAGAATTCCTGGAGGAATATCCGGAGGAATTCCTGGAGACATATCCGGATGAATTCCTGGAAGAATATCCGGAGGAATTCCTAGAGGAATATCCGGAGGAATTCCTGGAGGAATATCCGGAGGAATTCCTGGAGGAATATCCGGAGGAATTCCTGGAGGAATATCCGGAGGAATTCCTGGAGGAATATCCGGAGGAATTCCTGGAGGAATATCCGGAGGAATTCCTGGAGGAATATGCGTTGGAATTCCTTGAGTAATATCCGGAGGAGTTACTGGAGGAATATCCGGAGATATTCCTGGAGGAATATCCGGAGGTATTTCTGGAGGAATATCCGGAGGAATGCCTCTAGGAACTTCCGGAGGAATTCCTGGAGGAATATCCGGAGGAATTCCTGGAGGAACTTCCGAAGGAATTCCTGGAGGAACTTCCGGAGGAATTCCTGGTGGAACTTCCGGAAGAATTTCTGGAGAAACTTCTGGAGGAACTTCCGGAGGAACTTCCGGAGGAATTCCTGGAGGAACTTTCGGAGGAATTCCTGGAGGAACTTCCGGAGGAATTCTTGGAGGAACTTTCGGAGGAATTCCTGGAGGAACTTCCGGAGGAATTCTTGGAGGAACTTCCGGAGGAATTCCTGGAGGAACTTCCGGAGGAATTCCTGGAGGAACTTCCGGAGGAATTCCTGGAGGAACTTCCGGAGGAATTCCTGGAGGAACTTCCGGAGGAATTCCTGGAGGAACTTCCGGAGGAATTTCTGGAGGAACTTCCGGAGGAATTCCTGGAGGAACTTCCGGAGGAATTCCTGGAGGAACTTCCGGTGGAATTCCTGGAGGAACTTCCGGAGGAATTCCTGGAGGAACTTCCGGAGGAATTCCTGGAGGAACTCCGGAGGAATTCCTGGAAGAACTTCCGGAGGAATTCCTGGAAGAACTTCCGGAGGAATTCCTGGAGGAACTTCCGAAGGAATTCCTGGAGGAACTTCCGGAGGAATTCCTGGAGGAACTTCCGGAGGAATTCCTGGAGGAACTTCCGGAGGAATTCCTGGAGGAACTTCCGGAGGAATTCCTGGAGGAACTTCCGGAGGAATTCCTGGAGGAACTTCCGGAGGATTTCCTGGAGGAACTTCCGGAGGAATTCCTGGAGGAACTTCCGGAGTAATTCCTGGAGGAACTTCCGGAGGAATTCCTGGGGGAACTTCCGGAGGAATTCCTGGAGGAACTTCCGGAGGAATTCCTGGAGGAACTTCCGGAGGAATTCCTGGAGGAACTTCCGGAGGAATTCCTGGAGGAACTTCCGGAGGAATTCCTGGAGGAACTTCCGGAGGAATTCCTGGAGGAACTTCCGGAGCAATTCCTGGAGGAATTTCCGGAGGAATTCCTGGAGGAATTTCCGGAGGAATTCCTGGAGGAACTTCCGGAGCAATTCCTGGAGGAACTTCCGGAGGAATTCCTGGAGGAACTTCCGAAGGAATTCCTGGAGGAATTCCTGGAGGAATTCCTGGAGGAACTTCCGGAGGAATTCCTGGAGGAATATCCGGAGGAACTCCTGGAGGAACATCCGGAGGAATTCCTGGAGGAATATTCGCAGGAATTCCTGGAGGAATATCCGCAGGAATTCCTGGAGGAATATCCGGAGGAATTCCTGGAGGAATATCCGGAGGAATTCCTGGATAAATATCCGGAGGGATTCCTGGAGAAATATCCAGAGGAATTCCTGGAGAATTATCCGGAGGAGTTTCTGGAGAAATATCCGGAGGAATTCCTGGAGGAATATCCGGAGGAATTCCTGGAGGAATATCCGGAGGAATGGCTTGAGGTATATCCGGAGGAATTTCTTGAAAAATATCCGGAGGAATTCCTGGAGGAATATCCGGAGGAATTCCTGGAGGAATATCCGGAGGAATTCCTGGAGGAATATCCGGAGGAATTCCTTGAGGTATATCCGGAGGAATTTCTTGAGAAATATCCGGAGGAATTCCTGGAGAAATATCTAGAGGTATTCCTGGAGGAATATCCGGAGAAATTCCTGGAGGAACTTTTGGAGGAATTTCTGGAGGAATATTCAAAGCAAATCCTGACGGAAATTTCCGGATGAATTCCTGCAGGGATTTTGGAGCAATTCCTGGAGGAATATCCGTAGGAATTTCGTGAAGAATTTCCAAAGTTATTCCTGGAGGAATTTTCAAAGGAATCCCAATAGGAGTTTCCGAAGGAATCCCATTAGGAGTTTTCACAGGAATTCCTTTAGAAATTTCCGAAGGAATTCCTAGAGGAATTTCCGAAGGAATTCCTAGAAGAATTTCCGAAGGAATTCCTTGAGGAATTTCCTAAGGAATTCCTTGAAAAACTTTTAGAGGAATTTCTGGAGGAGCTTCCGGATGAATTCCGCGAGGAACTACCGCAGGAATTCTTACAGAAAATTACGAACGAACTCCTGGAGAATCCTCTGGAGGATTTCGTGCAGAGAATTCCGGAGACATTTCTGGAAGAGCTTCCGGAGAGATTCATGAACGAACTGTCAAAACAGCTCCTAAACGAACTTGTGGTAGAAATCTTGAACAATTTTCAGAAGGAATTTCAGGAGTAACTTCCGGAGGATCTCCTGAAATAGCTGAAAGTTACTCAAAAATCCATACAATAAACAGAAATTTCTAAAGGAATTCCTGTAGAAATTTTGGAGCAACTCCTGGACGAATTTCCGAAGAGATACTAGAGCTACTTAAAAAAATATTAGTATTTTGATAGTTGCAAATCTTCGAGTATTCAACAGCTAATTGAATATATGTTTCGAAAAATAATTTGGTAAACAAGAAAACAAATTTTCAACTCTATATTGAGCACCTTTAGTTTCTCTTTTTCTACTAATGCACCTTATATGCTATACTTTATCATGTAGATATTAGATTAGTGAATCTTGAATAAACAATATTTTGATTTTTCTCATATTGTTGGAAGTATTCGAAGAACTTCCAATATTGTGCTAATATTTCTTAGTTTCATAAAATATTAGTAGCTAGAATTTCCAAAACTCTGCCGCGCATTCTTTGATTGATAATCCTGAATGAATCCTTGATGCTTCCCAAATGTTTCCAGAATCAAGAGCTGTTTAAAAAAATAGAAGAATATTCAAAGAATACATTATACATTATTGGTTTCTATATTTCAAGTTTTTTTCAAGGATCATTGATTGCAACAAATCACAAACTATTCAAATAATTTCCATTCTCACAACGTGCATAGAATGTAGTAAAATGAACCCATGCTGCTGCTGTATGTAATTTTTCCATTTCTACTTTCCCCACCGTGCTGCATTTATGCGTGGAATATAGGCGCATGTTTTGGAAATTCAAAAAGCATGCTATGAAATTTTGTTGAATTTTATAATTTGTACCATGAGAACCTTTATTTTCTTGAGATTTTATTGGTATATAAAACATTGAATATTTTATATTGAAAATCGAGTAATTCTAGGTGTAACCAGATCATATTTTTCAAGCACACCTATACATACAAACGAGTAGTGCGAAGGAAACGTGATCAAGGCAAGAGTGTTCATTTGTTCAAAGGTTAGGGCGGATCTGCGCAATCATGTGATTTGGATGTTGATTCCAAAAGAGGAACAAGATAAGGACAAACTGCTTCATTGTTCATCCTAAGCTCCCATTGCCGCTTATCTCCCAAGCAGGAAACCTAAGTAAATTTTGTTAGCTCTTTTTATCATTTGTATTCGTGAGCAATAAAAAGACGGTATATGGTATGCATCAATTTCCTTTTCATTCCAATATTTTTGTTTGGATGGTATTGGGATCTTGATATGAAGAATTGGAGAACTAGCTCAAATATTTGAAGAAAAATTGGTTCTCTTTATGTTGTCACTACAATTATATATGAATCGATGTTCTGTAATTACTATTTATGATTGTTAGTTCGTATCGAATAGAATATTTTATATAAAACAATTACCTTAGTATTTACCGCGTGAGTTTCTACTAAAGATTTATTCGTATAAATTTAGTATTTCAATGAATTTGATTTATTATAAATACCCTTTTTGATACAAGATATCAATACTTTTCAATGATTCATTATACTATAGTTCCTGTGTGTTGGTAGCAAGTTCATTTCGTGTGATGTTCATCCAAGAAATTTTAAATTTGCAGTTGGTCCGCAGATGCTCGACTGACTTGGGCCTTAACATTTCAAATCAACAAAAAATTAAAACTACGAACTAGATCAAAGTAGTATTTATGTTTGTCCTGTATTTCAAACTTGATTGAACCTCAATGGACGCCTGCATTATGTGACCACTGTTATATGCTCCCACCGTGGAAAACAGTTTACTTGCATACTGTTCGTGGTTATCTGGAATTTTGTAGTTTTGGTAGATAGTATAGAAATTTCTGTGGATGGCTTCCGTTGTTTGCTCCGTATACTTTGTAAGGCCTCTCTGTGATGCGCTCTATTCAAGAACATGGAAATTCAAAATAAGAAATTTTTCGGTGATTGGTAGCCCGGCTGCCATTCAACTGTAACAAAAAGCTCGAACGCCGTCTGAATAGAAGTCCAACAATGTTATACTAAAACAGCAATCAACTACCTGTGGTAGACTCTCCAATACATTGTAATAACCTTTGCATTATTTTCCTTTCAAAACACCCCGTTTAACTAAAAGACTTCGACAACGGCAGTAATACCCAGTGAAACCAAGTTGAGCGTGATGAGCTGCGTTGACCTCTGATGTCCAGACTTCAGATTTGTCTGGATGGTTCTTTTTGCTACAGGGCCGAAGATTTGGTAGACCAATCCCACCAGCTAATGTAGCGCTGAAGGAGGGTTTTTGTCTAAATTGTGTCATAGTCTCCTCCTTGCAGAGAATGATTATTGATTATGAACACAATTGAAATATAATTCCTTGACCTGTCCAGCGTTAAATTCTGTTTCTATGGTAACAAGTGGTGCAGGGTTGCTGTTTTTTTAATAAACACGTATGAGATATGCAGTTACACAAGAATTTGCTATCAAACAATGAAATAAATGTTCGGTGTCAACAGTATTTTTAGTATAACTTCTGCTACTTTCATCATATGAAAATTGTTTTTATATGAAAATTTTCCTTGAAATGTCAGGAAAAATGTTTTTTATGTAACTTGCTTCAAAAAAAATTAAAAAATCAGAATAGATTTTTAGGTTAAAAATATCCCCTTAAATGGTAAAAAAGTCAAATTTTCACCGATGAAATATTTCAATCGACACGGATCCTCAAACTAGAGGTCAAAAACTATGACCTAACGACTTAACATCCGAGGTGCATTCACTTTGCATAATAGTTGCCTTTAAACATAGCGAGAGCTCTTCTTTCGACGTTGAAACGAGGACATACGAACAGTATGTGCTCTGGAGTTTCGTCAACACCTCGGCAGTCAGGGCAGACGGGGCTCTTCGCGTGCCCAAACCTGTGGAGATACTGCCGGAAGCAGCCATGGCCTGACAGGAATTGTGTCAGCTTCAAACTCCGCTTTGATGCGATCGCGACTTCACCCACGTGAATCACTGCATGTTGAACCGACTTGCGGTTGTTGACGATAACCACCTCCGTCTTATGTTGAGCGAGCTGCAGGCCTCTAGCGCTCATCCAATCCTCCACCGTGTTGATCGCGTGTGCTGCGGTCAGTTCTACCTCGGGAATTGACTCCGCGTAGACCTCCAAGGTTACGTCATCTACGAAGCCGACGATCTTAACACCAGTAATATATTCAACGCTAGGGGTTTCTTTTTAACAATTTAGAAATACACGTCTGCTTCTGTATGGAGTTCAGATAACAAGAGACCGACTCCGGTCACAATTTATTCTCAGCAGGATAAATTCATTTTACAACTTATCGTTTCTCTCTCTTCATACATATATCGTATCATTTCACAGACTGCCCAAAAGGGTTCGTCCATTTTACCGAACATTACAGTCCTTCCTTCTTTAGAACAGACATTGAATCTTGAAGTATTTTAAATTGAAAGCAATACAAAATCATCTAATTTGAAATCGTTCTTAACATGCACCAGATTTATACTTATAATGCTAATCTTATTGAATTCTTCATTTACTGCTTCGATAAGAAATTCTCAATCATTTCCAAACTTATTCATATTACTATCTAAAATTCTTCGAATGAACTTCTTTTTTTTACATTTTTCTTCTTGAAACATGTTTTAGGATTCAACAAGAATCTACGATTGCTACCGGAACTGTTAATATCGATTTTCTGAAACATCTTTTCTGATCGATCGTGAATAATTTCGCGTCATAATCGGGCTCGTTCTTGTGGGTTTCAAGCGCTTTCTCTCGTTGTCTCTTTCAGCTGCGATTTCATCTTCTGGGAACCCATGGAATTCTTTGTCGGAGTCTGATGATTCTCTTCGTCGTTTGTCTCGTATTTGCACTTGGAATGTCGACCTAGATTTTAGTGGCTCCACAATCTTCAGTTGATCTCGATGAGCATTGCAATTATATCTATATTAGTGGATACTCTTTTGACATATTTAACCTCTATCCATTTCTCAATTGCTTGCTTGTCTTTATTTTTATACCAGACTCTATCCCCTAGCGCCAGCTTGAGAAATGGATCCTGAGAGGGCGTACTACTGCAATCTATATGGCTTTTATTTGTTTTAAATAAATCCGAAGAAGATGGGCCTTCTAGAGCCAAATAATTTTTATAACTTCGTCTGGGGTGTAAAAGGTCCAACAGACTCTTTGGTTTGAAGCTCAGTAGCCTCTCTGAAGGAAAACTATTGTCAGATGCAGTGCATGTATTTCTATAGTTAGTTAAAAAATAAGTTATTCGATCATCATCACCGAGTGATCTCGTCTAAAAGAAATTTCTTCAATACGTCTTTTACTATCCTTACCATCCTCTCCGCCTGCCCGTTGCTACTAGGGTTATACGGAGGACTTTACATAACCTTTATTCCCTGGCGTTCCATAAACGAAATAAAGTGACTTGAGTTAAACGGTGGTCCACCATCGGTTACAAGAACGTCAGGGAGTCCAAATCTAGCGAAAATAGTTGTGATTTTTTTTATAACCTTGTTTGCATCCGTCCCATATTTCATTATCTCAACTTCAAGCCACTTTGTTTAACTGTCTACAACCGATAGGTACGTCTTTGATTCAAGGAAGAAAAAATCAGCGTGAATGCGGCTAAATGGGCGAGTGGTCTTAATCCATGACGTGTTACCAGACAGCTTAGGAAACACAGACATTTTGATGCATGGCTCGCAATATTTGACGAATTGTTCAATGTCTTTGTTTAAATCAAACCAAAAAAGCGATCTGCGAGCTGTTTGTTTCATCTTAACAATGCCATTATGGTTGGAATGGAGTAGTTTTAAAATGTCATTTCTAAGCAACAACACCAGTTTCTGTCTTTTCCATCTTTCGGGAATCTACACTCATCTAGGCATCTTTGCATAGCTAGCCTGAACATGATCGGGTTCGCTAAAATTGTTGCTTTGAAAGTGCTGTTCGGAACTCCATCAGGCCCTGGATCTTTGTTCGTTAGCAGGGATTTGGCCACCGCGAGTAACTCTTCGTTCGTTACCGGAGCCATCATTTCGGCCGCATCCATATTGCCTTGTGGTGCAGGCGGCCAGGGACTTGTGGCTCGGGACAGGAATAGTACCTCGATAATCCTCGCCAACCTATCCGGGGACCGTTCAGGGGGCGAAGAGCTCCTTTTGGTCTTGGCCTACACTATCCTGTAGGCGTCACCCCACGGATTCGCGTTGGCTCCTTCGCATAGGTTGTCGAAACACGCTCTCTTACTGCTCTTGATGGCCTTGATGCCAGTTTCGCAGCTCGAAACGCTTCACGGCGGTCCGCTCTTCCATCCTCGATGCGGGTACGTTGCATCCTTCATCTAGCCTTGAGGCAGGTTGATCGAAGAGCCGCAATCTCGGGACTCCACCAGTATACCGGCTGTGTGCCATTTCTCGGCAGGGCTTTCCTCGGCATGGTGGCGTCACAAGCGCGTGATAGGACAGCTACCAACGCATCCCCACTTAGACTTTCAGTGTTGGCTTCTAGTCCCAGGGCCGCGGTGAAAACTTCGCTGTCGAAGTGATTGGTTCTCCACCCCCGGTCCTGACAGGGATCCCCGGACCTCGGATGTGGCACGCCATAGATGATCTTAAAGCGAATTGCTAGATGATCACTATGGGTGTGACCCTCGTCCACCCTCCAGTCCAAGTCTGGTGCCAGACCAGGACTGACAAACGTTACGTCAATCCATGACCCCGTTCCTTCTGAACGTTCAAGCGGAACCATCATTGACCAGCCCTGCGTCGAGCTTCGCTAGCGCCCCTAGTAACGCTTGACCCCTTCGATTGGTGCAGCGGCTGCCCCACTCCACTGCCCAAACGTTAAAATCGTCTGATTGAACTGTTCTAATGGCCACCTTGGTGGGGCATAGCAGCTACAATAGAACACACCAAGACCATTGATCTTACCTATCGCGACACCCTCAGCAGAGGAGTGTATCATCTCTTGGATCGGGTACCGTCCCGTCGTGCCAAATAGTCGCCATCCTAGATCCGTCCGCCACCCAATTGCCGTTATCGACAGGGACGTTGTACGGGTCGGACAGAAGGGCGACATCAGTTTTCCACCCCGAGACCGACCATAACAGCTGCTGGGCAGTTGCACAGTGGTTATGATTCAGCTGTGTTACTTGCACGGCTTATTCTTATTTTTCTCTCCGATGGGACACGAAGACCCACCCATAACGTGGTTACAGGCTTGCTTTTTGCTGGCGCAGAAGAGGCGCTTTGGTGTCTTATCACATTCATGCGCCTTGAGCCCTTCCTCACCACAACGACGACACAGGTTGCTACGGTCTGGGCCTTTGCAGTTGTAGGACTTGTGTCCCAACTCTAAGCACCGATAGCAAATGTCCACTGAAGGCGGCTGGAGTTTGCTCACTGGACATACCGACCAGCCGATCTTCAACTTCCCTCGCTCCATTACATTTTTGGCTTCCGCAACCGGTAACCTAAGGTAGGCTACCTGCGTGCCAAAGGGACCGCCTCTTAGGCGTACAGAGGTCTTGTCGACCTGTGTACCGCACTGGTCTCTGACGGCAGAGACGCCGTCGTCCGCGTTCGTGACCTCGTCCAGTTGCTTGCACTGGAGGGTCACTTCCGCCCCCAACAACCTCATCTCGGCGTCGTCACCCAAGACCTCTTGGGCCTGCTACCTGTAGTCAATCCCACTAGCCTGCGCTCCGCGTTTCAGAACCAAGATCATTTTACCGGTCTTGGTGCGTCTGACGCTTCGCACGTCCTGACCCAGCGCCGAATGCTTTTCGGCCGCCCGCATCGATTTGAGGACTTCAGCGTACTTTGCCTTATCAGTTTTCACCAACAAGGCCTCGCCTCTGTCCTTAGCTTTCTTTGCGGGTCGAGATGCGTTCGAGTTCCGCTTTGGCCTACTGACCAGCTGCCAGGGATTTTCGGTCCCTTGTGCCGATGGCACAGGCTGGCTGATACCCTCTTGCGGCGCGGCGACTTGCACCTGGTTGATGCCTTTCGCCTTTTTGGGCCGAGAAGTCACCTTCTCAGGTAGACGCCCTTCGGGCTCCTCTGCACCCCGATCTGCTCCGCCCAGACGACATTTGGCCTTTACGGTTGCACGTCGTTTGGCTTTGCTCTGAGCGCCTTCGCCTTCGTCACTCCGCTCTCCGTCGCCCTGAGAGGAGACCTCGCCAAACCCCCCTTGGCAAAGGGGTCTACCACCTCCATTAGAGTGGGGCGCAGTTGTATGGAAAAACGCAAACTTCGTCCGATCAAGTGAGATCAAGGTTTTTCTGAATCGTTTTGGGACCCCAATCAACTGTGCAAAATATGGGCTCGATTGGTTGCGACCTCGCATGCCGCATCGCGTTTTAAATTTACATGGAGATTAGTATGAGAAAACGTATTTTTTTACATTTTTGCTATTAGCGGCTTCATTTTATCATCATTCACGTGACTCAATATGTTTGCATATAGTCTGAAAGATGCCGAAAGACTTTGCCTAAGAAGGTACATAGCTGGAAGGTCTACAAAAAATATTATTACGTTTCGAAAATTGATTGTTCAAACCATATGCAAGAAATCAATGTTTCTGCCAGCACTACCGGACGACCTATGGTTATCGAAGGGCAAAACCCATCTTCCTTCTTGTCGGATTTTTTTCTTTGTGAAATGATTCCGGATAGCTTCCATTAGCTCTAAAGCCCTATAAGATCAATTATTTTGAAATAACACTCAGTTAAATTATTGGTCTACGTAGTTCGGCAGTGCTGGCAGAATAAACGATTTTTTGCATGTGGTTTGAACACTCAATCTTCGAAGCATTATAACTTTTTTCGTGGACGTTCCAGCAACGTGCCTTCTTCAGCAAAGTTTTTCGGCATCCTTTGGGTTACTTGGTTTACGATGAACTGAAACCTCTAGTAGTAGAAATCTAAAAATATACGTTCGCCCATACTAATTTCCATACAAACTTCAAACGCGATGCGGAAAGCGAGGAAGCAACCAATCGGTCCCAAATTCTGCACAGTTGTTCAGGACCCAGAGTGGTTTCGAAAAACCATTGATTTGAAAAAATGACCATGACGCCCCACTCTAACCTCCATGCTTAACGCATCATCAAAAGAGTTATTTGGTTTTGCTTCACTCATTGTAACTGGGTCCCCCTTGTGGCTGCCGTCGAATCCTACTGGAATAGTCGCCTTTAATGATCCCATGATTATCTTTACATGCTTTACGGCATGCAGCAAGGGTTGACACTTTCGTGTTCAGAGCCAGATCACCGTAAGTCAGGAAAGAAAGCTTGGTGGCAGTATTGGACATCGTGCTATAAGGCCCGCCACGGTTTTAGAGGACGTCAGAAAGCCTAGCCTAGCCCACTCGCCGTTTCGAGTTAGTGTCACCTTCCTCTACTAAGAGAGTAGATGAGACGAGGCTCTACTAAGAGAGTAGATGACTGCCAGCCATCGCTTTCATAATATTATATTACTATATCCAAGACAAGGTCCGTTAACACGCGGCCAGAATGCCATAATCAGGATGTTGCTGGTAATGATCCTGATGTGTCAAATGGTACTCCTCGGGCTCCTGTGCGCTTTGAGCGCACAGGGTCGCTTTGATAGGGCCTGCTTGCGGACACATGTAGCTTTTTGTAGAGGTTTAACAGAGCCTGCTGCCAAGCCCCACCACGTCCTAGACAGGCCCCCTAACTCGCAGAGACCATGGAGAGGGGTCGTTAAGCCCTTGGACATAGTCCCTGCTGCCCCCAAGGAGAGGGTGTGGGGAGTGGTATTGTTTAGTTATAGATCAACTCAACCTTCATCGAAATCATGGTATGCCCAGTAAAAAGCAATGATTAATGTGTTTCCTTCTGGATGATGAATGTGATCCCTTCATTAAAAATAGACGTTTGCCCGGAATAAGGCGATTTTGGGTTTGATTCCTTTTTAAAAATCAGTCAATGTCAGTTCAATCAAAGTTAATTGCCTATTTCCGGGGATTAAACCACCCGACTTGGACGTTAATTTACAATGTTATGGAAACTCATATGTGAATATGTACGTTATGTGGAAGATAGCGTACTGTAGGGTCATGGGTTCGAGTCCCATCGAAGGGAAAGTGGTTACCACCAATACATTTTTCAAATCAATAACGTACATATTCACATATGAGTTTCCATAACATTGTAAATTAACGTCCAAGTCGGGTGGTTTAATCCCCGGAAATAGGCAATTAACATTGATTGAACTGAACCCGAGTTGCGTGCTCTTGCCTACGCAATGCGGTCGGGTCTGAGCTTGACGACCGACTAGCAAATAGCTTACACAACCTCACTTGATCAGTACAGTTGCTGATGAAGAATGTGTACAGCCGCCAGACATTCTAAATACTCACGCTCCTCTAATGTGAACGTGTACTATACACATGTGGTAGTGTTGGCTTGAGAAATGGATTGCGAGTGATTTGACTATGCGTTCAATTTGGGAATCTCGAGCTCGTTCAGTAGCCGCTAGGTTGCGAAGGCCGACGGAGGTCCTTCGTAGCTTAGTTGGTTAAAGCACCAGTCTAGCGTACTGTAGGGTCATGGGTTCGAGTCCCATCGAAGGGAAAGTGGTTGAAAAAAACGCAGGTGTGCATCGGTGCGGCGACGCTGCGTTACCGCTTTTTCTCGATGCACACATGCGTCCTTTAACGTCGTTGAAAAAGACGCTACGTGGGCATCGGGCCTAAATAGTTTCAAATAAAACAAATAAGTAGTCGGTGGAGCGGTGTCTGGCGGTAAGGAGGACCCTTTCGCTAGACGAAGTGGCCTAAACCGGTCACCCCAAAAGTCGCCAGGGGGAGGCGAAGGTAAAAATGGATGGACCCACTCTGACCAAGGTTATTAATTCGGTGATGATCAACCACGAGGATATCGGAGATCAGACAATGGAGGTGATTATTGACGTTTAGGATGTTAGGATGTGATAATCATATTCTTTCTGAATACCAGCGTAAACTATAGTAAGGATCTGAAACCGTCTGTACTGACCATATGCGCTCTCTTTTTCTCACGAAAATCTAACGAATTTTTCGTAAAAAATGGAACCACTCAATTTTTTTACGAGAGATCAGTAAGATTTCCGTGAGAAAAAAAGTAGAAGGTTGTATCAAATATACGACCGCAAATTGAACGTAGAATAACGTATAGTGCGATACTGGAAGCGAAATTTGATCATCAACATTTTATGCACGTTTATGCCGGATGAATCCAGCTTTCCACGCTCGGTAATGGCGGCTTGTCGGTGTGCAAAAATCAATCAATCGCTGTACTGTTTGACACTAGCTGGAGGAAAACTCACTGTCGAAAAGGCCTTTTTTCCCTTCCCCTCACCCAGGAACGCCAGTGGGCTTTCCTCCAGCTAGTGTCAAACAGTACAGTGAGCAATTGATTTTTACACACCGATAAGTCGCCATTACCGAACGTGGAAAGCTGGATAATAGCCGAAATGTAGGCAACACACTGTTGAAATGCAATTTTAACATTAATTGGTAAAATTGAATTTTTCAATAGTTAAATGCATTTAATCAAATGTTTACAATAGTTGTATAGTATCTTAAAGAGTTCATTGATCGACTCATACCAAAATCTCCGGAATCCGTTGAAAAATGACTGAGTTATTGGCTTGTGCTTCCTGACCTCTTTTCGTGACGGTCCCAAATTTGAAACTTTGGAATGACCCCCCTGTCTTACCGAAAGACGTTATTCTACGTCAAAAAGAGTCGGCAATACAAATTCACTCAGTCTCTGAGTGGTCAGAATGTTCGGAACGATGGATGCGGTTAACCTCCACAAACGTCATATCAGAGACTAAAGCCCCAAACGCAATACAACGGAACGGCGACGGAAACGGAAAATTTGACAGTTGGCCCATATATTTTCTGTCAAATTTTCCGTTTCCGTCGCCGTTCCGTTGTATTGCGTTTGGGGCTTAACCCGCAGGTAAATTGGCGGCCATTACCGCTCGGTAATGGCTGCCAGCTTGACTGTAGGTTAGTCTCTGGTTTGACGTTGCTGGAGGTCAACTGCACCCACCGTTCCGAGCATTTTGATCAATGTGGTAAATAAGAAGGCTTGAATTGAATCCATACTTCATCAGCACCTTATTTACCACATTGATCAAAATGCTGGGATCGGCGGCTGTAGTTGACGTCTAGAAACGTTAAACCAGAGACTAATACGCAGGCAAGTTGGCGGCCGTAACCGCTCGCCGTATGCCGTGGAAGATCCTCTGCGCAGCTTTATATATTTTTTTTTTAATTCTAAATAAAGTAAAAGTTGTGCTTGAAATCTATAAAGCTTTCTTGAAATATTCGTGCGCGCACGTAAGTTTTCAATGCTCCTCATCGGCGATGATGATTGGCCAGTGACAGATATGTCATCATCATTGTGCAAAAGTAAAGCCATCATCATCGCTTTTCATCTGCGGATGCGATTTGCAGCAGATTTTGCGTGTGCGAAGAGAGGTTTTTCTATTTTCAAGTGAAAAATTGAAAAATCAATTGGCGTCTGGAAAATATCGTATCGCGTTTATAGTGTTATTTGTTGCTCGTTACTTTGATAGATGTAAAAGTTTGATCTGACCCTGTTGTTAACCCAAAAAAAGATTGATTATTGTTCTGGTTGTCCAAAAAAGTGAGCTGATTGTTGATTCGGCAGTAAACTGGTGACGATTTTGGAAAGTGATGGCCGATCAAACCGAACTGCGTATGAATTTAGTTGCCATTCAACGTTCAGATCCGTATGCAAAAGATATTGTAAATTCATCGGCACACGTTGCATTCTACACATTCAACACCGCTGAGAACGAGTGGGAGAAGACGGACATCGAGGGAGCCCTGTTCATCTACAGCCGAACCGCGGAGCCCTACCACAGCATATTCATAAACAATCGTCTGAATACAAACTCTCTGGTGGAACCAATCACCGGCCAGATCGAGCTACAGTCGCAGCCGCCGTTTTTGCTGTACCGTAACGAACGATCGCGCATTCGAGGGTTCTGGTTCTACAACAATTCCGAGTGTGACCGAATCCGTGAGGTGATCGGCAAGTTTGTGGACATTTGTAACAATTCCGGAAGCAAGAAAAAAACTGATATGGGGAAAACGCAAGCAAATGGAAATGGAGCGGGTAAGTTATAGATTGAAGGCTTATAGATTTTAAAATATTATTCATATATTTTTGAGTATTATAGTTTCGCATCTACTACAGAATATTACATCTTTAGTAAATAGCAAGAATATTGCCATGAACATTTTCCAAAGCTTAGAATAAGGTACACTAGACTGGCCCAGCTGGAAAGAAAAAAAAAGTTTTTGAATTCTATGGGATTATTTACATTCTTCTTTTTCTTCAATGACTCTACATTCCAACTGGAACTAGGACGGCTTTTCAACTTAGTATTCTATTAGTATTTCCTCATTAATTGAGAGCTCTGCTGTGCCCGCCATTGCATGAGTATGTAGTATCTTGTGTGGCAAGTACAATGGACGCACTATGCCCAGGGTGTCGAGAATGTTTCCAAATCGAAAACATCCTAGACCGGGCAGAGAATCGAACTGATCATCTCCGAATTGGCAATTCTACGCCTTTGCTCGCAAGGCTACTGGAAACCCATGGGATTGTTTACATGTTTACATTATTTACACGTTTTTCATGACATTCCCAGCAAAGATGGGACAGATATGCGATTCACTGCCGTTCAATGAATTTGAAAGTAACAACCTAACTCCTAATAAATCAGCCGAAAAACTAAATCAAAGTTCAACCATAGTCTTTAACATACCAACTGACTTCGTCGCATTTCTGAGCTCAATCGGGCATACCAAACCAATTTCTAAAACAAAGGAATAACTGTCCCATGTACATAGGAAATCCCAGCAAGCATGGGACAAATATACACATGACGGCAGTATATTTCTGTGTAAATTGGCTAAAAGTAGGTGACACAGTTAGTGCTGAAAATTTTAGAAATAAATTTTCTCACCCAAAGGCATAGGGTAACGATGGCATTTTGAACTTCTGAATGTATTTTGGACTTTGGCTATATTTTCTTCAATTAGTTGATTTTGAAAAAGACTTAACAGACAAATGATTCCTATTTTTTTGGATAACAAAATCGTTCAAAAAGGTCTCCTTGCTTTCAGTTTTCTTGCCTTCAGATACATTCAATCTATACTACATGGATTGTAAGTAGTTGAAACAGTGACCCATTCTCACCCCCATTTGATCCATTTTCACACCCGACGACGATATGTATACCCCTTAGAGTGGTGAGCAGCTGTATGGGAAAACGCAAACCTTAACCAAACAAGTGATATCAAGGTTTTTCTGAACCGTCTTGGGACCCCAATCAACTGTGCAACATATGGGCTCAATTGGTTGTGTCCTCGCTTTTCGCATCGCGTTTTAAATTTATCCTATGGAGATTAGTATGGGAAAACGTACTTTTTTATGTTTTAGCTCTTAGCGGCTTTAATTTATCGCCAACCACATGACTCAATACGTTAGAATATGCCGAAAGACTTTGCTGAAGAAGGTACGTAGCTGGAAGGTCTACAAAAAAATTTATTACGCTTTGAAAATTTGATGTTCAAATCGATTGTATGTCATGCCCCAGAAACCCATTGCCCAGAAAGTGATTCCCCAGAAATGAATTCCCCTGAATGCACTACTCCCCAGAAAACCATTCCCCAGAATACCACAATCCCCAGAAAGACATTCCCCAGAATGCCCCTATTTTCCGAAAGACATTTCCCAGAATGCCTCCATCCTCCGAAAGACATTCCCCAGAATGTCCTAATCCCCAGAATGCACCATTTCCTAGCTTAGTCTAAATACTTCGTAATTGCTTCATCCCGGGCAAATGCGTATTTTTAAAGAAGAAGTCATGTACTCTTTTGCCTTATTCCGGGCAAATGCATACTTTTAAAGAAGGAGTCATTTACTCTTCTGCCTTTTTCCTGGCAAATGCGTACGTTTGAAGAAGCAGTTATCTACTCGTTTGCCTTTTCCGGCAAACGCATACTTTTAAAGAAGAAGTCATCTGATATTTTGCATTATCCCGGGCAAATGCGTACTTTTAAAGAAGGAGTCATCTACTCTTTTGCATTATCCCGGGCAAATGCGTACTTTAAAAAAATGAGTGATTAACTCTTTTACCTTTTCCGAGCAAATGCATACTTCTGAAGAAGTATCCGAGCAAAGATGGAGAGCAAATCGATAACTAATTTAGTTGTTGTGAAATCGCCTAATTTTGATAACTCAGCATGATATCCTTTTGATCGTTTTAACGGTTAAAATAACAAAATGTATAGCAGAAAAATCTTACTGTGACATCAAATTGAAAACTATTTCTGCTGTCGATGAGAGCAAATCGAAAACTGATATTGATATTGGTTTTGGATAACGAAATAAGTAATCAGTTTAATATCAGTTCATATTATTCAGAAATCAACATCAAATTGATACCTAAATAAGTTATCAATCATAAATATCAAAGTTTATGTTTATGATGTGTTGTTTATGTTTATGTTTATGATGTTTATGTTTATGATTAAGTTTATGATTTCAATTTGATGTCGATATCAAAATATGTTTTCTTTTGCTCTCATTATGATGTCAGGCTTTGCTCAGGTAGTTATCTACTCGTTTGCCTTTTTCCGGGCAAACGCATACTTTTAAAAAGGAGTCATCTACTCTTTTGTCTTATTCCAGGTAAATACATACTTCTAAAATGGAAATCATATATTCTTACGACCCATTGCATTTCATACTCTTTTCAACGATTATGCCAAATGGTCATTATGCCAAACGGCATTATGCCATATGGGCTTCCCCCAATATGAACAACGAGTATAATTGATTATATGCTCCTTCGTATTATATGTGAGCCCTAACAAACATATCAAATGGGCTCCATTCCGGGCAAATGCGCGCTTTAAAATAAGGCAGCATATGTCGTTTTGCCTTATTCCGGGCAAATGCGTACTTCAATATAAGTATTTTTGCATAGAAATATAGTATCTAGTATTTTTAATTTAGGGGGCATCCACAAAGTACGTCACGCTCATAGGGGGGAGGGGGGGTTTCGAGCAGCGTGACGATTCATACAAAAATTTTAGAGGTTTAATACAAAAAAGTGTGACGAAGGGGGCAGGGGGGTTGAAATTCGCCGATTTTTGTGTGACGTACTTTATGGATCTTCCCTTATAGAAATGACAGCGAAAAACATAGTTTCTTAGACTGATACATTTTTCTGGGGAACGGGTCATTCTGGGTTTTTGGTTTCTGGGGAATGGGTCATTCGGGATTTTTTTTTCTGGGAAATGGGTCATTCTGGGGATTTCTTTTCCGGGAAATGGTGCATTCTGGGGAATATCATTCTGGAGAATTGGTCGTTCTGGGAAATGGAATTCTGGGAAATACCATTCTGGGGAACTGATTCTGGGGATTGGTATTCTGGGCATTGACATACAACCGTTCAAATCATATGCAAGAAATCAATGTTTCTGCCAGCACTGGTTCTATACTATTCCCCAGAAAACCGTTCCCCAGAAAACCATACCCCAGAATTCCATTCCCCGGAAAACCAATCCCCAGAATGTACCGTTTCCCAGAAAACCATTCCCCAGAAAACAGAATACATAGATGAAAATGATTTCATTTTCTTGTTTTATTACAAACATCATCGCAAGACCATACAAAAATTATTTATTGAGATGAGTTGGATGTGTAAGGACCACTGTGGTAATTGTTGGAAGCTATTAGTTTCAAATACAATGTGCCTTTTGGCATAATGACCATAAGGTGCCCGCCAGAGTAAACGTGTCGTGCGATGCGACGTGACGCGGCTCACGCAAAGAAATAACATGTTTATCAATGAAATGTCAAACTGCACTGTCGTGTCACGTCGTATCACGTGGTCACGTCTATTCTGGCTTCACCACAAACAAAAAACACGCCTTGATTGAGGAAACCAATAGGGATCCACGCATTTGCCCGGAATAAGGCAATTAAGTCGATGATTCCTTCTTTTAAAGCGCGCATTTTCCCTGAATAGGGCAAATGAGTCTATTTTTTGTGCCACGCACGCGTTTGTCCAAAATAAGGCACACGAATAGAAAAATGAGTAAATAATTCCTTCTTGAAAAGCACGACTTTCCTCGAAAAAAGGGGCCCTCTTAGCCGTGCGGAAAGACTCGCGGCTACAAAACAAGACCATGCTGAGGGTGGCTGGGTTCCATTCCCGGTGCCGGCTAAGAAATTTTCGGATTGGAAATTGTCTCGACTTCCCTGGGCATAAAAGTATCACCGTGCTAGCCTCATGATATACGAATGTAAAAATGGTAACCTGGCTTAGAAATCTCGCAGTTAATAACTGTGGAAGTGCCAGTGTGGTGATGTAATGCCAATAAGAAGAAGAAGAAGAAGAATGGATGATTCCTTCTTTTAAAATACGCATTTGCTCGGAAAAGGCAAATGAGTGTTTTTTCCCCAAGCCATTCTTTCATTCCGGTTTTTTAGTTGCCACCTGTTAGAAAATCTTTTTTTTTTTCATTTCAGGAGTCTTTTTAAAGGCATGAAAAAAATAATGGGATATGGTGCATTCTGGGGAATGGTTTTCGGGGGAATGTTTCATTCTGGGAAATGGTTTTCTGGGGAATGGTGCATTCTGGGGAGTGGTTTTATGGGGAACGGTTTTCTGGGGAATGGTTTTCTAAGGAATGTTATAGAATCGTTCAAGATTCTATAACATTCCCCAGAAAACTATTTCCCAGAATGCACCATATCCCAGATTTTTTTTTTTCATACCTTTGAAAAGATTGCTGCAATGAAGAAAAAAGCTTTTGTTTCTAAAAGCCCAAATCAGTCATTGGAAAAATTGACCTTATTATATTCACGTCGTTTTCGAATGATATGAATGGTCGTTTCTAATTGTCATAAGCGAACTTCCAAGAAACAAATCTCGCGCTTAATTTCATAGGGGCGTAATTGATCGATTTGTCTTAATCGATTTTATATTTTGTTAATAACTCAATTGTTTCAAAAGCTACAACCGCGATTATTGATTCTGGTGCAAGATACAACCATCCTTTATCACACCAAACCATTAAATCATCGACAAACTAGCACAATTCGGTACAACAATAAAAATAAAACATCGACGAAGAGAAATCGATCAATGCAGTTACGCCCCTATGAAACTAAGCGCGAGAAATATATAATCTGAAATAAAACACACAACGCAGCAACTCGTATCCATCAGGCAACCAAATTAAGCAATTCGTATCCTCGTATCGGCATGCTATATATTTTTGTATTTTTCTAAATCTAGGAAACCTTAGTTACCATGATCGTTTTGTTTTGCGTGTCAACCTAGTGTACACTGAACAACGTTCAGGGTTCAAAACTATAAGAATACCGAGACACACTCTTGGCTCAAGTTCTCTTCAGAATGAATTTTAGGCTTAAAGTAACTTTATATGGACTCTCCTATGCTGCCATCATACGCATATTTGTCCCATGTTTGCTGGGATCCCTATGTACATGGGTCAGTTATGCATATAACGACAGTATTTGAAAATTTATTTAAATTTTTGCCAATGAAATGTGGATTTTTATTAGTGTGGATAAATTTATGCTTCAAAAGAAGGTATCATTCACTTATTTGCAATACTCCGGACAAACGTGTGATTTGAAAGAAGGTGTATTTCATAAAAATACGTGAGTCAAAAGAATGTGACACTTGTTTGATTTTTTCCGAGAAAATGCGTATTTTGGTATTTTGAAAGAAGGCATCATCTGTTCGTTAACCTTATTTCGGGAAAATTCGTGCTTTTCAAAAAGGAATCATTTACTCATTTTTCATGCTTTTTGTGTGCTTCAAAAAAGGAAAAAAATACTTTGTTGCCTTATTCCGTGGAAATGCCGTGAAAAGAAAATGACGCGTGCGTAGCACACAAAAAAATGACTCATTTGTTTTATTCCCGGAAAATGCGCTTTTTTAAAGAAGGAATCATGAAGGAGAGGTAAGGTAAGGTATGGTAAATATTATTCCGGGCAAATACGTGGGTCCCTATTTGTTCCCCCAATCAAGTATTTGAAACTATAGCTTCTAACAATTACCATTATGGCCCTTGCACATCGAACTCATCAAGCCAAATGATTTTATGTACAATTGTATGCTCCATTTGTGTATAATTGTATAGTCTTGCAATGAGGTTTAATAAGAGAACAAGAAAAAGAAATCATGTTCATCTATACATCCTGTTTTCTGGGGAACGGTACATTATGGGAAATGGTTTTCTGGGGAATGGTACATTCTGGAGATTGGTTTTCTGGGGAATGGTACATTCTGCGGAATTTCTGGGGTATAGTTTTCTGGGGAACGGTTTTCTGGGGAATAGTATAGAACCGGTTTGAACACTCAATGTTCGAAGCGTTATAACTTCTTTCGTGGACGTGCCTTCTTCAGCAAAGTTTTTCGGCATCCTTTGGGTTATAATTTAACGCAATGTGGTACTTGGTTTACGATGAACTGAAACCTCTAGTAGTAGAAATGCAAAAATATACGTTCTGCCATACTAATTTCCATACAAACTTCAAACGCAATGCGGAAAGCGAGGAAGCAACCAATCGGTCCCAAATTCTGCACAGTTGTTCATAACCCAGAATGACTTCGAAAAACCATTGATTTGAAAAAATTACCATGACGCCCCACTCTAGTATGTATACCCCTTAGAGTGGGGAGCAGGTGTATGGAAAAACGCAAACCCTATCCAATCAAGTGAGATCAAGGTTTTTATGAACTGTTTTGGGACCTCAATCAACTGTGCAACATATGGGCTCAATTGGTTGTGTCCTCGCCTTCCGCATCGCGTTTTAAATTTATATGGAGAATAATATAGGAAAATGTACTTTTTTATGTTTTTAACCACATGACTCAATACGTTAACATATAGTCTGAAAGATGCCAAAAGACTTTGCCGAAGAAGGTCTACAAAAAATGTTATTACGCTTCGAAAATTTATTGTTCAAACCATATGCGAAAAATAAATGTTTCTGCCAGCACTACCGGGTGGTTATGATTATCGGAGGGCAAAACCCATCTTCCTTCTTGTTGGAATTATTGCTTTGTGAAATCATTCCGCATAACTCCCATTAGCTCCAAAGTCCTATAAGATCAATAATTTTGAAATAACACTCAGTTATATTGTTGGTCCACGTAGCTCGGCAGTGCTGGCAGAATAAACGATTTTTTGCACTCAATCTTCGAATCGTTATTACTTATTTCGTGGACGTTCCAGCAACGTACCTTCTTCGGTAAAGTTTTTCGGCATGCTTTGGATTATGCTTTAACGCAATGTACCATTTGGTGTATGATGAACTGAAACCTCTGGAAGCAAAAATGCAAAAATATACGTTCTCCCATACTCTTTTCCATACAAACTTCAAACGCGATGCGGAAAGCAAAGAAGCAACAAATCGGGCCCAAATTCTGCACAATTGTTTTTGAAAAAATGGCCATAACGCCCCACTCTAATACACCCCTATTTGCTATAAATTCCGCATCTTGTATCAACCTACAACCATTTCTCAATTAATCAACCTAAGACGCGTTCCCAGTCCGGAAAAATTGAATCAATAAAACTCACTACCTTTCCAGGATTTGCGTTCCAAATTTCACTTGGTTGCATAAATCCACTATTGAGAAATTTGGATCTACATTTGTACAATGCATAACAACTGCAAAGCAGATGTTCCGAGGTTTCACGTTCCATGTTATAGAAACGACAGATATCATTTTGAATCTGGCCAATATTTTTCAAATGATATCTACTCGGGCAGTGTACGGTTATTAGGCCAGTAAAGGTACAAAGAGCCCTCTTATGGAGCTCCAAAAGCTTGTTGGTTATTGAAACATTGGGAATTAGAAATCTCTTTGATTGAGCACACTTTTTGGCGACCATAAAGTTGGTCATCAACCTTTGTGCTTCCCAGGATTTCAATTCAATTTTTATGGTACAGTAAGATATACCACAGACAGGTTCTGGGCCAATGAACCTTGTTTCCCCAGCTCGTCTGCCTTTTCATTACCGTCAATGCCACAGTGTCCCGAAACCCAGCATAGGTTTACGGAGTTCTCTTGGCACACCTTTCGCAATGAAAGAATACATTCCCCGACAAGTTTTGACGTACATTGAAAGCTACTCAATGCTTTGAGTGCCGCTTGACTATCAGAGAAAATACAAATATTCGCATATCTATAATTCCAGACATTAGCACATTTCATTATAGCAAAAATCTCCGCTTGAAACACTGTTGGATAGTTTTCCATTGCAACTGAGATCGCTACCCCAGAGCCAAAGATGCCTGCTCCGTTTTTGTTCCAATTTTTAAGCCATCTGCAAAGAATTTTATGGAACCGTCACGAGCAGTGGGACTTCCGACTTCCCAATCCATATGTGATGGCTCACATATATTATAAGGAATGTCATAGTTCTCCACAGGTTTCATCCAGTCTCCATACATATTCATTACTGGCCCATATTGGAAATTTTGTGAAATACTCAAGTGGCCAAAACTAAGTATCCTGGCTTGAATTATTTCTATCGTTTGAGTTTTTGCATATTTTGCATGTGCCCCTTAGATTTAGGCTACTTTTTGTTTCCTGGGCCAGTCTAATGGTACATATTCACGGTGCTCTAAAATATTCTTTTGTTTCTCGTTTTAAAGGTAACAACGTGGATATTTTCTCGATGTTGACGAAAGCCCAGGAAGACTTCAACAATAGTACCGGGAAACCAACGATTGCAGTTGCCCAGCAGGAGCCGCCGGTACCGAGCCGAAACCCGTCTGCGGCTATCAACATTGTTCCTGATGCACCGCAAAGTGTGGTCAACTTTTTCGCCGCAGCAAAACAGCCAGCGGCCTCGGAAGTACCACTATTTCAAACTTTAATGACGAATCCGGTGCATACACTAGAGCAGATCGAGAAGCAACATCGTGCCACGACGCCTCAGAAGGAGGCTACCGCCACAGGCAAGCTGACGCCGGAAGTCAGTGAGCTAGAAAATAGCTTCAAACTGATGGGTATTCCTATAAATGCAGGATCTGCGCCTGTTCAAGAGCTTGGAAGTTCCCCATTAGCCACTTTCCTTAGCTCAACCAACTTGGCCGCAGTTCGGAACAACAATCAACCAATTCCGAAAACTAAACCAATCGAAATAAGTGAACTAGAATCCCGACATCAGCAGCAACAGCCGTTGCACGAGTTGTTGAAAAAATCCGACCTAATGAGCAACAACTCTCTAAACAATTCTGCTTCGGTGTTGAACCCACCGACAAATGTCATTGGCGGAAGTGGAACTAAGCCAGCACTCATGCCCCCAACCATGTTTGCATCCAGCTCGAGCAGTGCCGCCAAAGGGTTGTCTGATTTGTTCGCTAGTGCGGCGAACAAAAAGCATCCGGATCACCCCAATGGAGGAGGCAGTCAGCCAGCTTCGGTCGCAGATTTGCTCTCCAAAGCAAACAACAATCATCACCCTCCGCCGGGATTTTTCCCGATGGTGGGAACCGTTGAACCACTGACCCAGGCACAGCTCATTCAGGCCATCAGTTATCTCATCAAGCACGATACGGACTTTGTTCGGAAGCTGCACGAAGCTTATTTAAAGTCGTTGCAGGAAATGATGGCATTATAACGTGTGCGCGAGCAACAGGAATGCGAACCGCGTCACGAGCGAGTTATGAAGGAGACAAAGACTACTTAGAGGGCAAAATGTTTGTTCTGCGAGATTAGATCTTTTTTTAAGCAGAGAATGACGAATTGAGGATAGATTCTGTTTTATATCATTACTGTTTATGGCATATTTTCCTCTTTCTTTTAAGAAATACATTGTACCGTTCTGTTATTGACTTCGTACTTCCCGCCCACAGCAAATTGCATAGATAGAATACACGTTGCTCTAAGTAAAGCAAGTACAGAAATGGGTGTTTTAATTTATTTGACTTATTCCCATTTTACATATCAATAATTTGAACTTTTGATTCGCTTGAATCTAGTCGGTATTTTAATTATTGTTTTGTTAAAATACTCTGCTTACTTACTTGATACTTGATGGGCTACAGCTCTTCCATGAACCTACGCCGAATGGAGTATCCTTCTCCACTGGACTCGATCCTGGGCCAATCGCATCCAGTCGCCCTGAACGTTGAGCGCCCTCAGGTCCTCTTCAACTGCAGAAAGCCATCGTGTACGCGGCCCTCCATGAAGCCTGCGGCCTCTTCCGCTTACCTACCTGGATACCTGGTTGGCTACAGCGTCGATACACCTATGCCTGGCGTATTGTAGAGCTTCATAATCGCCTTGGGCGATGTTCTTCCAATTTTTCCGAACGTTTAGGGTCATCAGGTCAGATTCCACCGCGTGCAGCCAGCATATTCGTGGCCCTCCATGAAGCGGCCGGCCTCTTCCTGGTTTTCTGTCGATTATTGCTTTTGCTATTCTTTCTTCCGATATTCGCAGTAAGTGACCAGCCCACTGAAGTATGCCGTATTTTATACGATTCACAATATTTTCTTCTTGATACAACTCATGATTCATACGTCTGGGCAACACACCATTTTCTAGTTTCCCTCCGAGTATTGTACGCAGCACTTTTCGCTCGAAAGCTCTCCAGTCCGTCTTTTGTAACGTCCATGTTTCATGCCCATTAAGGGCCACTGGTAGAATCAGTTTTATATTGGGAAAATTTCGTTTCCGTCTGCATGTTGCGGGACCTAAGCTGGTTACGTAATCCATAGCAGGTCCTATTCGCAGCCGCATTACGTCTTTTCACTTCCCGGAAAACGTAATTATCACATTCCACGGGCGTTGCAAGGTAAACATATTCATCAACAACCACAAACACATCCCTATCAAGCACTACCTCTGCACCAACACCACTAGGTCTTCCTCTATCTCTAGCTGCCACCATGTACTTAGTACCTAGTACCTAAATACTACTCGTTTATTTTCGAAAGTAGTATCTCCTGCTATGTTCGAAAAAGTGTTTTGTTTATACCAAAGCATACTTTATTCCGAGCTTTATTAATACTTGCGGATCTTACTACAAAGTAGTAGCTACTTTATTGTAGATTTTACTACTTTTTATTCATAATTAATAATTGAAGAGTTTGCCCCGCATCCTAAACACACAGATCCGTTCGTTGATCCCATAACTCGCTTCATTCACTATTCCTTATGCGGCCGACAGGAAACCCGTATGCCTTTTTCAACTTCAAGTGGTGATATTTAAATGTCTTTTTATAGCTGGAAGCTGAAACTCGGTGACATCTACAAACTCCATAAAATGTAGCATCTGTGAGAAAATCACGTTCATTTTTTATACCACCGACAGGGTACACGTGTTTCTCTTCCGGCTTTAGCTACCTTCTGGATACTGGGTTCGCCGTAGAGCTGGGCGAGATCGTGGTTCATTCTTCGCCACCACACACCGTCTTCTTGCCCACCACCAATGATGGTAGTAAGCACCCGTCTCTCGAATACTCCAAGGGCTCGCAAGTCCTTGTCGAGCAGTTCTGCCACCTTTGCAAATGTTCGGCCGACAATGTCCATGTCATCCGCGAAACAAATAAATTGACTGGATCTGTTGAAAATCGTACCCCGGCTGTTACACCCGGCTCCCCGCATGACACCTTCTAGCGCAATGTTGAACAACAGGCACGAACGTCCATCACCTTGTCTTAGTCCCTGGCGCGATTCGAACGAACTGTTCGCTCGAAATCTTCACACAGTTTTGCACACCATCCACCGTTGCTTTGATCAGTCTGGTAAGCTTCCCAGGGAAGCTGTACTCGTCCATAATTTTCCATAGCTCTACGCGGTCTATACTGTCGTATGCGCCGCCTTGAAATCAACGAACAAATGGTGCGTTGGGACCTGGTATTCACGACATTTTTGAAGGATTTACCGTAAAGAAAAGATCTGGGATATCACTTTGTAGGCGGCATTAAGGATGGTGATCGCTCGAAATTTCTCACACTCCAGCTTGTCGCCTTTCTTGTAGATGGGGCATATAACCCCTTCCTTCTACTCCTCCGGTAGCTGTTGAGTTTCCCAGATTCTGACTATCAGTTTGTGCAACAAGTGGCTAGCTTTTCCGGGCCCATCTTGATGAGCTCAGCTCCGATACCATTCTTACCAGCTGATTTATTGGTCTTTAGCTCTTGGATGATGGCATCCTTAACTTCCCTCTAGGTGGGGACTGGTTGGCTTCCATCGACCGCTGAACTGACGTAGTCATCTCCTTCGCTGCCTTGACTTTTACTGCCTGTACTCTCAGCGCCATTCAAATGTTCCTCGTAGCTTTCGATCACCACACGTTCGTCCGTTAAGATGCTTCCTTCCTTATGCCTGTACATTTCGGCTCGCGGCACGAAGCCTTTGCGGGATGCGTTAAGCTTCTGATAGAACTTGCGTGTTTCTTGAGAACGACACATCTGTTCCATCTCCTCGCACTCCGCTTCTTCCAAGCGGCGTTTTTTCTCCTGAAAAGGCGGGTCTGCTGTCTCCGCTTCCGTCTATAACGTTCCACGTTCTACGTGATCGCCCGCGCTGCGTCTTTCTCCTCCAGAATCTGTCTGCACTCTTCGTCGAACCAATCGTTCCGTCGACTTCGTCCCACATACCCGACGTTGTTCTCCGCTGCGTCGTTTATGGCTGCTTTGACTGTATTCCAGCAGTCATCAAGAGCGTCCCCATCGAGCTCACCCTCTTCCGGCAATGCTGCCTCGAGATGCTGCGCGTATGCAGTGGCGACATCAGATTGCTTCAGTCGCTCTAGGTCGTACCGCGGCGGTCGTCGGTACCGAACATTGTTGATGACGGATAGTTTTGGGCGCATTTTAACTATCACCAGTTAGTTGTCAGAGTCGATGTTAGCGCCACGATATGTCCTGACGTCGATAATGTCGAAGAAGTGCCGTCCATCAATCAGAACGTGGTCGATTTGTGATTCTGTCTGCAGTGGTGATCTCCAGGTGTACCGATACGGGAGGCTGTGTTGGAAGTAGGTGTTGCGAATGGCCATATTCTTGGAGGCGGCGAAATCAATCAGTCGAAGGCCGTTTTCGATCGTCAGCCGGTGAGCGCTGAACTTTCCAATAGTCGGTCTAAACTCCTCCTCTTGGCCAATCTGAGCGTTCAAATCTCGTATGATGATTTTGACATCGTGGCTTGGGCAGCTGTCGTACTCACGTTCCAGCTGCGCGTAGAATGCATCCTTATCATCATCAGTGCTTCCGGAGTGTGGGCTATGGACGTTGATTATGCTGAAGTTGAAGAACAGGCATTTGATCCTCAACCTGCACATTCACTAATTGATCGGCCACTGCCCGATCACGCGCCTTTACATATCGCACATCACTATGAAAGCTGTTCCCAGCTCGTGTGTGTTGCCGCAGCTCTGGTAGATGGTATGATTACCTCAAAACGTTCGCATCATTGATCCCTTCCAACAAACCTCCTGCAGCGCTACGATGCCGAATCCACGGTCCTTGAGCACATCGGCGAGTTACGTGTGCTCCCGATGAAGTTGAGAGATTTGCAGTTCCACGAACCGAGTTTCCAATCGCTAGTCCCTTTTCGTCGCAGTGGTCGTCGCCGATGGTTCCGGTCTGTACTCTCTTGTTGATTGTTCGTTGCTTATGATTTTTAAAAGGCTGGCTTGCAGGGCCTGACACCAAACCCCCTAAATTTCCGGAAGACCATTCCTCCTTATTCCCGGTGGACCATGGTGCACAGTTTGACTTAGAGTCCCTCGCTGGCACTCGTACGATGATCAGCAGCCCCTAACATGGAGAACAGACGCTGTTGTGAGCCGATCCTGACATGGAGAACAGACGCTCAGTAAGATTTGCACCTCCGGAGAGGAGCAAACCCCCCTTCCCTGTCAGCATACCACCATAGTTCCCACCGGGGTTGGTTACCCGATCTTCCCTAAGTTTGCCAGCACCACGAGGAGGTAGGGATAGGAGATGGGGTCCATTTTACACTGTTAGTTTCGATTACCGGAGTGGGTAAAATGTTACTGGGTTTTTGAACAGCTGTCTTAACTCAGTAATTCCAAGTGGTACTGAAAACTCGGTAAAGATTTGAACTCATGAAACGTCAAAAAAATACTGGTAAAGTCAGTATTTTCTTAGATTAATAATACATAGATACACCACTCAAGGTGAACATCGGGCAACAAAATAGCAGCGCTGTTCACACAACTACCGGTCATTGGGTGAACTAGTTGCTCCCTGCTCATTTCACGCTAACAAGAAACAAATCGAGAGTACTTTTTCAATTTTTGTTGAAAGGATGAATTATATTTTTCTAATGTCGAATTTTTTAATTCCCATTGCAAACGTAGATTAGCAGCAGTTCCAGCATAACTTCTGTTGATTTTTTATTTACACAGGTTGAATTTAGTTTAGCACTAGTCTAGACCCCAAAACACGTAGTTTTACACTGTGCTATTTTACAGTTTTGCACTTGATTCACCAATACAACTATGTTGGAGTTGCCAAAACCATATGGGTGAAATAAACAAGTATGAGGGAAAACAATCCACAAAAAAAAATAATCGTTCTATAGCTAGTACAAAATACCTAAGAAATTTGTTTGGCAAATTTCAGAAATTTCAAAAGGAATTCTTTCTGGAATGGTTTCAAAATTCTTCTGGAATTCGTGCGAAAATTCTTCCATTGATTGTTTTGAGAGTTCCTTAAGGAATTATTTTGGGAGAAGTTCCAGGAATTCATTCAAGAATTTTTCCAGAAAATCATTATAAAATTCATATAGGGTAGAATACGGCTTTGGCAGGGTGCGACATTTGTTGGCACCCTCAACAATATTTGCGTTTTCCAGCAAACATACACTATTTATGAACATAAATTTGATTCAATCACACAATTTCAAGTCTAGGCTTTCATTTGAATAAGTTGTTTGTGTAAAAGTAGCAAGATTTGACGAATTAATCACCGAAACAAATTTGCACCTACGAAATCCTTGCCATTATTGCATCGCCCAAGAAAGCAGCAGACGAAAAGCAAACTGTTACTTACTTTTTTGGATCGCCTGTTTCTTCTCTTTATCGTGTATGATACGACAAATTAGGTACGTAAACTACTTTTTACACTTTATTACCACTTGATTATCACCACAAATAGCAAATTTATCCAATATTTGCTCTATGTTTCACTAAATAAAATTGGGACTGTTCGTTTTCTTTGGCAGCAGCGCACTTCGGATAGAGCGAGAGAATGTGTTTGTGAGCATATCAAACACACGCTAAAAAAAATACCACGCACAATTCCATGTGATTTGATTTTAGCAAAACTACGAACAAAATATCCGGCGTTGGCATTTATTTCAAAAAAGTGTTAGAATACAAATGCTTCTATTCAGATTTTTACTCAGACCATGAATTATATCAAAAGTGATAGCCACACCGTAGTATTTTAAGCTTTATGTGGCTGACTCAACCGTTTTCCTTTTGCAACTTTAATTCTTTCCAAGCTCATCAAAAAATCATAACCATTCCCGTTCCTACATAGCGCATTTCAACCATAAATAATTGCCTACTTTTAGGGTATTACTGTGAAACGTAGTGTACGAATGAGGTGGCTCCAGCTCAATCTTATGTGTATAGATTTGGTTTTACATAGTTTACGTCGTTGTACACAACCCCCATGATTATTTTGATGAAACAAACATATCATGTAAGGACCTTCAAATCTAAGGACCGTAAAAAGCAAGTTGTATATTTGAAACTGGTTGATAGACTTTTGCTTACGCGTGAAGACTCTAAGGCATTACAAAAGACAAAAGATGTAAATCTTGGCAGTGGACGAAAAGTATGTAAGTTCCCTTCTCCAAAATGGCCAACATTATTCAAATAGGTTAAAAATGGTAAAAGTTATGAAATTGTCAATGTCTGGGTACACGGGTACCCTATCTGCCATTCACGTCTGTTTTTTTGTTGGCCGCATAAGGGGTAAAATTTGTTTTACAATGTGTTGCAAATGTTTTTGCCTATCTTCCACGTGACATAAAATTGATGCCAAGGTTAAAATTCATGTTTTGTTTTAAGCCAGTTTTGATAATTAATAAAATTTCTTCCAAAATTGAGTGAAGCGAGATGAGCGTGCGGCCGATTATTATGAATGAATTTTACTACTAGAGGATATAAACAACCAACATCTGGCACCAATACATTACTAGTTTTCTACTTCCATGTCTAGTTGCTGAAGGGAGCAAAATCATTGCTGATAATAGAAATTGCTATGCCAATAGAAGAAGCGTTGACCTGTTACTTTATATTAAATTTACTAAGTTTGTGGTAAAAGATATTATATTAAGTTAACACAAATCATCAAAGGAAGAGCATACGAATGTTTACCAGTTGAACTATATCTGTGTTTTAGTGTAATAATTCATTATTTTTATCATTCAATTTGGCGAATGTCTTAGACTGCCAAGAATAGGTATTTTCCCCTAGATTTTTTTTCGTGAATTATTTCATGAATTCTTTCAGAATTGTTCATGAAATTTCTTCGGATATTCTTTCAGGATTCTTTTCTTGAATTATTCTATGTATCCCATGTATCCTTGTTGAATTCTTCCAGGAACTCATTGGGGAATTCTTTCAGGCATTCATTTATAAATTCTTCAAGAATATTCCAGGCTATGTTATAAATATCATTGGTATGTCACTTGACTTATTTATTCAGAACCAATATTTTTGTCCAAAAGTACATGGCTCTAATACTAAATCTGTGGTTAGAGAGTGGAATCTCTCCAAAATGTCACCTGTCATTTGTCATAATGTAATTTGAATTACATTTTGCCTCGCGCCTCAGATTACGATTTAATTGCTACAAGCTCGTCATCATTACTGAACTGTTGTCTATATACTTTTGAAAAACTATAGCTTAAAAACAAGTTCTAGGAAAATTATACAAATGAATGAAAAACAAAAAACATTTTATAAGGAATTGATGGTTGATTTTCAAAAGTAATTTACAGAAACAGCTCCTGTAAGATTTTCAGGAAAACACCATTTAGACATTTCAGGAATATCTGCAATATTTTTAGAAAAAAAAATGTATGAATAGGAATATCAATTAATCACTTGAGCTAAACATTTTACCTCGTTTTATTGTCTCAGTCAACTCTTTGACTTATTTGAGGTTAACTTCCTAAAGAACTCAAAGTTTATGAAGCCTCTTATTATTTAAAAATCCGAAAAAAAACCAAAAATAGGTTTATTTGTGAACTAGCCTGATGTTGGTTCAAAATCGAACGAATGTTCAGCCAAACCTAAAAAACAACATTTTGACGATTTTTAGTTTTAAATTTTGAAAATAGTAAGAGACGTCAAAAAACATGGGTTCTTTGGGATAATTGACCTTAAACATATCATCGGTTGAGCGAATAAAAACAAGAAGGGTCAATTAGAAATTCGGGAGAAATCTTAGGTACATTTTGCTGATTGGAAGCCAAAATACATGTGATAGGTCGTTTGGCCCGAACTCACAATTGTAATCAACCAGAATGAATGAAGACTGCATTCCTTCTCGAATAAAACCTGTTGTGAAGAAATCGGATAATGCTAAGTACCCAAAAGTGTGTCTCAATATGTTTCCATATACATATGTAAATTTTGAACTATTGTACTTTTTAGTACATGCGAGTTGTCATGTTATGAAATCTGATGTGAGTCCTGGAGGTTTAAGTAAATTTTATTATATTTTGAGTTGCTTTAACTTTAATTAGGGTAAATGGGTTTGACCGTGCAAGTGTTAAATGTCAATTTGAATTGTCAAATCAAAATGCGTCCGACTGCTCTGTTTCGGAATGCGCACCCCACTGTGTTTAGTTCACCCAACGACCGATAGAGTGTTGTTTCCTGTGGATTACAAGCAGGGATGCCCCAGTGAGCAATCTATGTATTAATTATCTAAGGTATTTTTTAAGCTGAATTTCTCGGTAATTTTTTTGTTTACTGTGGTTTAAGTGGTTTACCGATTTTCTCAGTTATTTTTTGTTTGTTTCAAATGAAAAAGTAATAATTAAGACATCATTATTCTTGGCAGAATATGTTAAAAAAATGGAACAAATATTTATCGTTGCCCAACTTCAAAGATAGCAATTTAAAAAAGTTCATGTAAAAAAATTGATATTTCCTGCTGGATTCAAAAATTGAGATTTTATTCTAAATATTTGTAGTTAGGTGGTGTACTTGTACTTCATATAATGATTAAGCCGGCAAGTACGAAATTTATCTATCACTATACTGCTAAGGATGGAGTGATGCTATAGGAACCAGGAAGATGTAATTACGGCAAATAGGAACTGCCGCATCCGGTATGTTTGAGGATTAAGACGTATCCAAGGACGTTTATTTCTATTTCTTTTGGAGATTCACCAGTGCACCAACAATCTTTAGAGATGCTCAAGGCGATGCTAATTCTTTCAATTCCGGAATCCGCGAATTGATCCTTCAAGAACCGTTAGCGAAAAAAGACCAACTGTAGTGTTTGCTTCCAGCACTTCGAATGAAAAAAAAATGCGAGCAAATGAAATTTCTTGGGTTTTCCACCAACGAGCTCAGTTGACGTTTAGTTTTGAAGGGCTGGCGGTAGAAATGAATAAAATACCGGAGTTTCGGCATTCGTATTTACTGACTTTTTAATCTATTCAGTAAACATTATATGTGAACGCATTTTATGCAAAGTACCACAACGAGCATGTACCGTATTTGAATTTGGATAAGAGGCCTTTGGTTACGCGAGTAGACCCTAAGGCTTTACTTCAGAGATTGCTCGGATGACTAAGACCTTACTCCAGGGTTTTTTTGCATGACCCGAAGCATATACTGTGAACACCTTCAATTCTAAGAAGCGTAAAGAGCATGTTGCATATAACATGTATAATAAGGTGGCTCAAAAACACTTTTTCGAAGTTTTTGATGGGCCGCCCACTTATTCGGTTCTCTTTAACTCCCTGATGCTCTGGACAAAATTTCAGCCAAATCGGTCAACGTTTGGGCGGTGCTAAACTCTTTGGAAGTTTATATGCAAAAATGTATGCAGAAACATCCAAAAACAGTGGGCAAAGATTTTTTTTTTTTTTTTTCGAGAGTTGACCAGTTGTAGTCTTAATAGACTGGTATCTCGGCTGGGCTCTCCATGTGATACACAATACTAGCAGACGACTCAAGCTATGTTGCTCACTAGGTCACTGCGACCTGGGTTTGTATTGTGATCATACCGATACATTATTCTTTCTATCTACAGTCTGTCAATTATAAACCGAACAAATAATGGAAGCTCAACATGTACATAGATGTTTTCTGAATAAGTAGTTAACATGTAAATTTAATTATTAGTTACTTGGAGCCGACATTCAATACCTAATAGTAGTCTATGTTGCCAACGGGTGGTACTGTTGCCATTTCCAATTAACAATTTTGAATAAAGATGTAATGATATCATTCTGGTAGGGTAGTTTCAAAATAGATTAATTTAAGTACTATTGTAATAAATGGACACATTGAAGAGCTTCCCTTATTTTAACACGGTTCAGTATCGGATGTTTGTCAATACGTCGTCGAGTTAATTGTATCCTATCAGTCACAGTAATGTCATATGTTAAAGTTTCAGTAGTCTAATAGTGATCATTATACAAAATTTCTGTCCAGTTGTTCCGTAATTGCTTTTTTGGTCAAGTTCTATTCCCTTTTCTAATATTCAAACCTTTATTATTTATTAAAATAATGAGGTCTAAAATTCAGTTATTCAGATACAGGGTATACAATATTCAATATAATAGTGGATGAACGCATCATAAGGTCTATCCTCATTTCCGTAAGTGGTCAAGTTATTAGTCTTGTAGCAATAATAGTGGTACTAGTTATTCTCTATCTTGTGAGTGCAATGGTCTCAATTAACTATTCTAAACAGAACTCTGTCTCTTGTCTTTCTGTCCACCGATGGTCATGTATTTATTTTCGTTTTTTATTGTTTATTTGATAACTTTAAATTTCAGTCATTTATTTTACTATCGGTCATTTATTTTATTATAAGGTAAAGGTCAGCGAATTTGTCTTAATACGAGAAACACTAAGTCATGTTCCTATATATCCGCTAATTTTTCTAACTAACCTAATAGAAGGAAGAGAGAAACAGTTTTTTTGCGTTGATCCATGCAGCTAGAGAGACTAAAATAAAAAGATTATCGAGAAGATATAATAGATACATTCACTATCTCCAATGCCAAACTATCTACAAATCTACAAATCTAATCTACAAATTCTACTTTTCACTACTAAAATTCTACTTCAGCTATACGGGTACAAAATGAATTATTGTTAGCTACTACTACAAGTATAAATAGATGTATGCTATTTGGATAAGCGTTTGTTTCAGGGTCTTGTTAGTATTAGAGTTATGTTAGTTAGACCCCTACTGAGCCCTGCCGGCACCTCCAAATTTACCAATAGGCAGTTGTTGTTAGATCGTGCGACACTAACCATTAGTTAACTTGGAGGCATGGTACCTCAAGTGTTTGGTATAACTGTTGACTATATTTAAGTAAGATGTGATAAAAGTTTCTCTACGGAGCTTATTTTCAAACCATTACCATTAAAATAACGATATTCTTGTGAAGGAGATATAAAAAATGGAAAAATATCTTAATTTTTTTAATTTAGTGTTGAACTTAACCTTTGTTTGAAAAAAGCACTCTATTAAACAACAAAAAAAAATAAAATAAAAATCTTTTTAAGACACTTGAAATATCAACGTCAAGCCCAGTTTCAGACATAGTAATTAATTTCCACTCCGGGTGGCTTAATACCCGGCATATAGGCAATTAACTTTGAATGCACTGATCTCGAGTGGCGATCTCTCTTCGCTTGTGTGGTCGTGTTGGGATCTGACGACCAAACTGGCACAACCTCACACAACCCTACTTCATTGAGCGCCGTTGCTGATGAAGCAAGTGTGTAGGAGCCGGACAATATTAAATACTCATCCTACTTGGTTGACATTGTGTACAAAAATACATTTGAGAGAGTTAGTTCTGAAAATGTATTGCGAGAGATCGGCTGGTACCTGGTGCTGGGAATTTGGTTTCATCAGTACCCGCTAAGCTGCGGTGGACGACGGAGGTCCTTCGTAGCTTAGTAGGGAAAGCACCTGTCATGCGAACTGGGGTCGTGGGATCAAACCCCACCGAAGGGGCGGTTACCCTCCAATACCTTTTCCGAACTAAATCTATCACATGTTGTACATAGGGGTAGTAGGGGCAATATGAACATACGGGGCAATATGAGCCACCCTCATTTTGAGCTTATTGACAAGTTTTATCATGTAAAAGTTATATGATCTTTAAGAGGATGCTCCACATATGCCTCAACGTGAAAACCGCATTAAAATTCAATTCAAACATGAAAATACACTTGAAAATGTAAATTTTTCGCTGTATAAACAAAATTATTATAAGATTTGAAGTTTATAAATAAGGTTTTGACACAAAACTGATTAAAATACAGGTCAAAAATACACCACAATCAAAAGATATATTAAAATTGAATATTGTGCACACATGTTTATATTGATACAAATCTAAATTTATCATGAAACTTTTTTTTTTCCAAAACCAGTCTCTATGGGGCAATACGGGCATACCTGCACAGATCAAGGTATCAGGCCTTAAAATGCGAAAAAGCTCAAATTTCAGTAGTCAAATACAAGAATATTATCATATATGTAAGATTCATTACGGAAAAACTACAACAGCGCATTACTGCGATCGAAACAGAAAAAATGACCATTGACCAATTGAAATGTGGCTGTTCCAACGGTGACGAGTGACAAATCGGTTCAGTCTGCTGTTGAGCGGTTTATTAATTTTATTTGGTATGGAATACTGCAAACTGTTGAAGGAATATCATATTCTTCCTTATTACGATACTTTTTTCGCCTAAATAAACGTTTTGGATGGGTGGTCCATACTGCCCCAAATGGTGGCTCATATTGCCCCGTATAGTCGGGAACACACATTGAAATCAATACATTTTCAAAAGTGCATTCCAACAATTTCCAAACGCATTTTTCGTCATTCATCGATGTAATATGAAAGGTAACATTCTCTAGTATAAGTCAACTACATTTGAATGATGTTTTTTGAGCTTTTCAGCGCTTTTCGGCACGATTTCCTTAGGTGGCCCATATTGCCCCGATCACCCCTATGCATAATCAAGTTTCAGACATCGCTATCCTTTTCTTCGGTTAATTGTTCAAAGCAATTGTTGAGTAAATGTCTAAAAACCAGTGGTGGAAATACTCACTTCACGAGTAAGAAAAGAGTGTAATTGGGCCTACAAAAAATGCCACACTCGCGCGAACCTACTGCCTGCATTTTTTTTAGTGTTTGCTTTGTTCGCGAGTACGGGCAGAGCAAAGTAAAAAAAAGCAGGGCAGTACTTTGTTCGGGAGTAAAAATCACGGTTGCGAGTATTTGTGGTTATTTCGAATACAATGGATAAATTTCTCTTATAATAACTCGAACACCTCGAACATCCGTGATAAACATGTTCCGAAGTTGTTTTATGACATTTTGCAAATTAACCTGAATGACTCGCGAAGCTTCACGATCACTTTTCGGGGTTCGTTTTTCTGTTTTCTCTGCAAGTAAATAGTAGGTAGGCAAGAAAAGGCAAAACAAGTGTTCGCGAGTATTTCGCATTGCCTACTTCTCGTTTTGAGAGCAAAGTTCACAGATTACCACCACTGCTAAAAACCCAAGAACAACGTTAGTGTTTTTGAAATAAACAAACTCATCATGGGAAACCATTTTCGGAAAAATAACGAACATTTATTTTTTTCTTTTCATAATTGTTCAAACATTTATGTTTTTTGTGGTTTGGAATTCGATATTTTGCTCGCTTTTTACATGAATCCATATATGCATCATACAACGATGATTAGATAATCTCTCGACTGTTTTATCTTGTATATTATCTGCATTAACAACTTTCTCGTGCTATCGTTATGTTTTTATTTTCACAGCTTAACGTTTTTTTCGCATTTTCCTCTAGCTAGTTGTCTTCTTATAAGTTGCTCTTCTCATTATCCTTTCTCACTTGACTCTTGCGCTTGTCTAAATAACATGGGTTTGCTTGAACGCCAGTTCTGATATATTTACATTGTTACATTCACCTGGATGTTTTGTTTAATTTCTGCAGTTATAATAATATATAATTTCCTCTGATTTCTGCTATATTCTCATGTCATGTCTCTTTTTATACTAGTTCGGTTTTATCTTTCTCAATCACATATTTTTATTTTTATCTTTCATATATTTTATCAATCTTATGCTTTCTTCCATTATGTAATTTCGCTTTGTTGTATTATATACTTACAGTAACATTTATTGTTTATGCTTTTTTTTAATGTGTTTAATACCTGCATGTACATTCGCTGCAAAACGTCTTACATTTTTTCGCTTTCGACTATACTTTTTTTCTCATTTATCACTCTTTTTAACCATCAACATTTTCACGCTTCTTCAAAAAATATATTTTTGCTTTTTTCTCTTACTCACTCTCTATTTTTTTTAACTTTTATCTTTTACTCGATCTCTTTTATCCTCTTACTCACTCTCTTTGCTTCTCTCTTATTCTCGTTTTCCCTCTTAGCTTTATCAGATTTGGCCTTATTACGGGTTCCACTATCACTTTAATATACATTCCACCTTAAGATCACTTCACATGTTTTCCATATTTCCGTTTTCTCATACAGAAATGTGAAAAAAAATAAAGTGAAGCGAAACTGTAAATAGGTGGAGTGCAATTTATGATAGCATTGTATATATTGGATGTGTGATCGGTTCGGTATCTCCGGTCGATCCGTGGAGTTGCTTTTAGTGCAATGGAAACTATGCTTCTTCTTAGTTTAAAGTGTGAAAAAAAAATATGAAATTATAACTGTAGTGAATGTTTTAGAGGGTTTCATGACTTTATGGGGTCTCCAGTTAGCCTTGTGAGCAAAAGTATAGGACTGGCTCATTCTAGGACATTCTAGGCTCACCTGGGCATAGTGTATCCATTGTACTTGCCACACAAGATACATACTCATGCAATGGCGGATATAGAAGAAAATTAATTAATAACTGTGGAAATGCTAATAGAACAGTTGAAAAACAGGCCTAGTTCCAGTTTGAATGTTGAGCTATTGAAGAAACAGAAGAAGAAAAACATGATTTTAAATTTTTAAAACTTTTCACATACCAAATATGCGGAATCCATTACATGAAATGAACCTTTTCACTTTTTGTCACCTTTGTGGAACAAGTGATGAACTTCTTGCACATAAAAAAAAACATTGTGGAATCCGTAATACGGCTTCGTTTATTTCAATTCACATTTGTTTGTGACGTTGAATCTGTATTAACGGCCTTTTTCTTGTTTTCTCTATCTCGCACCTATCGAAAATACATTTATTCGTCAAACGATTCAGAACTTCTCCAAAGTTCACAAACAAGCTGTGTACATATGTAAAAAAAAGTCTCGCACCTCGGGAATTTTGCTCATTGTGTTTGTTCCCAATCGATTTTCAAGCGGCGAAATTGACTGGATTTCATAAAAAAATTTAAACAAAATCCCACCTCATTTGAAATACATAGAAACAAAAATCGAGAACAAGATTTCCCCGAGGTGTGCGGCTACCTTGAAGGTGATTATACAAAAAAGCCACAAAACGGCCACCTTGGAAATCATGTGCTTTTTCCATTTTTTTCCAAGGGCACGAGCTGAGAAAACCTTGAAGCGCAAAAGAATGAAACAATGGAGATCATTTGCTTACTTATTATAAAGTTAGATTTTTGATTTTGGAAATTAGAGTAGAAAAATAAGTGGTAATTTTGATATTAATCACAGCATTAGTTTTATAATCCCACTTTTAGGTGATTATACAATAGGTCTTGTGATGAATTTCCAACTTATCATATTTTTTTTTAATTTTATTTCTAAAGACCCAAATCCGAAGTAACATTTTTTTTTCATAGTGCTTAATTAAGCATTTCAGTCGATAGTTCAGCATAATTAAACAATGAATTTAATGATCTACCATTGTTTTATTCTTGTTTTATTATTGTCTTCAAAGTTCAATCAGCTCATGTTCTTGAATAAAAAAATACTTGAAAAAGCACGTGGTTTGCAGGATGGCTGATTTCTCGCTTAACTTTTCAAAAGGACCTAAGTAACATTTTTTTCATGAATTAATTTGAATAGCGCAATCAACAGAACAACATAAAAGCTATTGATTGCAGTAGTCAAATTAATTCATGAAAAAAATGTTACTTAGGTCCTTTTGAAAAGTTAAGCGAGATTTGTCGCAATGTTGTATAATCACCTAAAAATGTTTTGATCATCAAAACTCAAACCACAAACAAACAGACGTAACTCCTTACTAAAATTGTTTTAAAAATATCGTCAATCATTTAACAGAAAATACTAATGACATCTATTATCAGAATTCCAACACTCTTTTTTGGTCATGATTAATTTAAATTTGACGTTTGCATGAAACGAAGACCATCAGACCATCACAAAAATCATCATCAACGCAAACATTTCTTTATCAAAGCAGAAAACATTCAGCAGCATGTACATTAATCGATGGAAATCAGACGTCAAAGCGATTGAGCATTAGCGCCTCTTCTGGCACAATCGCGAAGCTCAATTGCATTTCAAATCGAACGTTCAACAGGCGAACGATGTTCAGATGAGAAGTGTTGCGTCTGTTTGTCTATGCTGAAACTAAAACATCCGAAACATTCAATAGCTCCGCGAAACTCGCAAACACACACTACAGTAGGATATTTTTAACGAGCTTTACAATTTGTGGCTGCTTGGTTTGCATTTCTTGATTTGGATTTATTTGTAGGTATTCTTCGAACAATCAATACTGACAATCTTTTCGAACGGTTTTCCTATTTGGCTTTACGCGCACGGTATCACAGCTTGGATATCTACTTCACGGATTTCATCTGCCAGGATTTTTCATGTGGCGGGATTGACGGGATTTCGACAAAAAAAAATGAGCAATCCGACCAATTCAAAATACACGGGGACAAAAATCCGACTAAAATATTACCGAGGTGTAAAGACACCTCGGGACAATTTTTCGCTGGATTTTGTTCCACGTGTGTTTTAAATGGGGCCGGGATTTTGATTTCCCGTGTCCACATTCCGTAGATCCTGCCTCTATACAAGATTCCCGAGATTCAAGGTGGCCTTTAAAGGTAGCCTCACACCTCGGTTTTTTCCCGTGTACTTTACTTTAATTTTTCCGAGGTGTGAGGCTTACACGTAATACCATGGTACAACAATCTTGAAATAAGTGACATATCTATTATTGTCTTCATCAAAGATAGTATTGGAATTATTTTCTTGCCGCCCTGTACCATGGTACAAATACCACAAATGTGTCCTTATTATAAGTAGCCATTACCGTACGCGAAATACTCGTTTTTTCTTTTCAAAGTATAATAGCATGCTCTACCATTGCTCTCAATAGTACACTAGTTATTTTATTTTTAATGAAAAGATAATGATGAACAACACAGGCTTGGTATTTTAGTCGATACCCTTTCTACTACATACGCAGGACGTCATGGGTTCGATCCCACAATTGACTTCACCGTGAATTTTTCTTCTTCTTCTTCTTCTGTTCGCGGCTGAATGTCATCATGCCGCTGGTTAAAGGGCTAGTGACTTAGACTATATGCCCACCGTGAATTTTTATTGTCTATATCAATTTGAATCTCCAATAATATGTCACAAAAGCAAATGTATAAAACTTTAATACCGGAAAAGTATCTGAAAATAAATTATATTTTATTACTAGCAGATCAGACCCTGCGTTGCTCGGGATCAGTGCCTGGTTTGCAAATGTAAAATCGCAGAAAAATATTGCAGCACAGCACTCCTAGATCGAGTTATGTATCGTCAAACGGGGGCTACCCCGTTTGGCATAGAGTCATTTGGCATAAAGCCGTTTGGCATAATGGTCTTTTGACAAAATAGTCGCTTGGCATAACGCAATGAAAATGATCTTATTTTTAATAATCATACTCTTTACGCAACTTAAAGCTGGACTGGCTAGCAACTTAAACATATACTTTTTGATATTAACAATAAAGAAGGCCCATGCTTTTAAAGCAGGCATCATCAACTCTTTTGTATTATTCCGAGCAATCACGTAATATAAAAGAAGGAATGACCTCCCTTTTTGCATTGCACCGAGCAAATGCGGTCTTTAAATGAAGGCATCATCAACTCTTTTGTATTATCCTGAGATTAAAAGAAGGAATAATCTTTTCTTTTGCATTGCTTCCAGCAAACGTGTGTTTTAAAAGAAGACATCATCAACTGTTTTTCATTATCCCAAGCACGTGTAATATAAAGGAAGGCATGATCTCCCCTTTCGCATTGCACCGAGCATCCGCGTGCTTCAAAAGAAGGCATCATCAACTCTTTCGCATTATCCCGAACAATCGCGTAAATTAAAAGGAATGATCTCCTCCATTTTTGCATTGCACCGAGCAAATGCGAGCTTTAAAAGAAGGCAGCACACTCTAACTTTCACTTACTCAGAGACTGAGTAAAATTGTATTGTCATCTCTTTTTTTCCCACAGAAATTTTACTCAGTTTCCGTCAAAAGCGGAACTACTCATAGCTATGAGTAGCTCCGCTTTGGCGAAACTGACTAAAATTTTCGTGAGAAGAAAAGAGAGGGCAATACAATTTTACTCAGTCACTGAGTAAGTGAAAGTTAGCGTGCATCAACTCTTCGGCATAATCGCGAACAATCGCGTAATTTAACAGAAGGAATGATCTTCTTTTTTGCATTGCTCCGAACAAACGCGTGCTTTAAAAGAAGGCATCATCAACTCTTTTGCATTATTCCGATCTATTGCATGATTTAAAAGAAGGAATAGGCTTCCCTTTCGCATTGCACCGAGCAAACGCATGATTTAAAAGAAAGGCTATACAGGTGTACCTCGATTATATGGACTTTTTCGATGCAAAAAAGTCCATATAATCGAATTTTCCATATAATCGAAGCAATTTTTTTTTTCTCAAAATTTATGTTATACGATGAAAATAAGTCTTAATACACTAAAAAATATCCATTTATTTTTCTGCAGTCCAATTCGCATGTTTTGGCGTATTTATGACTACTCAGCAGATGATGAGCTTTTGTTAGAACGTAACCTTTTTCCAGTCGCAAACTTGCACACCATTCTAAGATTACGTTAGTGGTGGAGAGTTTGCCAAGCTTAAAATGTATACAATAATATACTTTTGTACGAATTCTAACTACAGTGCCTACCTGTTTTATCAACAAAGCAAACACAAACTTTGTATAAAAGGACTGACACTTGTTCTCAATCGATTTGATCGCAGCAAATTGATTTGAATGGAGAATTTTGTACCATTGTCTACTATTGAAAATTGACTGGATCGAACTATGGGCTCAGAAGATATGGCCCAAATACATTATTGAATACAGAAAAACGCTTAGAATCAGTCTCTTTTTCTGACCCTTCCTGTCAAAAATTGTGACTCGTTTTATTGTCTCATTTAATTCTTTGACTCGTTGAAGGTCAACTTTCCTAAAGAACCCACATTTTTTTAAACCTGAAACGACTAAAGAAAAATTGGCCTAATTCCACTTCTAAATCGGTCGAATGTTAGGCCAAGTGAGTGCATGAGGGTTTAAGGATCACTCGTTTGCTGAACGGTTAAACAGCAACACTCACATTCTGGATATTCAATTTCTTTTCCTGCCGTTAAGCATCAATATAATCCGCAAGCCTTGTACTGAACAAATATGAATGCGGCCGAGGGATATTCGACAAAACTTATTTAAATATAAAGACTTCTTGTAGATTTTTCAGTTCAAATCATAATCAAGTTTATCCAGAAAAAAAAAATTAGCACGCATTGAAATAAACTCTTCCAGTTTCCTGGACATACTGCTAACAAAATCCGTGGGTCGAATATACTGGATGTTAATGCGTCATCTACTCTTCTACACGTAATTTCATGCACCAAAAGCAGGAAAAGGTTTAAAGCAAATATCGAACAGTTAAATACGACATCTTTATCTCATCACTTGCTTCTCATACTGTAAGAATGACAATTCACTTCGCGTTTTCATATAGCAGAGATCACCTAAACATACGCGTTTTATTTCCCCACTTATTTGTAAGGACGTGGCCAAGGGTGATGTTGATTAATGCAATATACAAGTACAACGAAATTTCCAACGTGAAAATGGTGAATTAATCCAGTCAGCCGAACATATGATTCAATGTGGGATTTCATATATAAGTTCGAAAACATGATTTACTGGCCTTTACTTGCCCCAATTTACCCTAATAAATATAAAATCAATGTAAAATATAACATAGAATATTCCATAGCTTTTCAGAAACCCAAATCACGAAAAACAATTTAGGCGAAAAAAATTGTCCATATAATCGAGGTAAAAAGTCCATATAATCGAAGTCCATATAATCGAGGGTCCATATAATCGAGGTATACCTGTATTACGTGTTTCCCCTTATCTCGAGCAACCGTTTGATTAAAACAAAATTATACGAACAAAAATTCAATAAAATAGAATTACTTTAATTTCACTTTTTGGGGAATAATACGTTCTGAGGAATGGTCTATGCCTATGTGCAAATGAAGGGAAAATCATATTGCCAATAATAACTATTCTGCAAGAATTGTAATTTTTCTGAGTATATATTATTTTTAATCAATTATGCCAAACGACCATTATGCCAAACGGCTATTATGCCAAATGACTATTATGCCATATTATTTTATGCCAAACGGCGTACCCCCCGTCAAACAGGGTGACTTGCAACACTTGGGTTTTCCACAAGTTTTTGTTTTTTTTACAATAAAAATTTACCCAGACATCGACTTAAATGTCATCACGCATTCCAAGTTTACATTGTATTTGTTGTGCCTAGTTGGTATTTAGGTGAAAATACCACTCACTGTTGTGTTTTTGTTATTTTCTGAAACTGTTTCGTCAGTTGAAATTCAAACGTCGGAGACGAGCCAGCCTCGGGCTAAAAGTCTCCTTAATAAAGACAAAAAAAAAAAATACGAACGTGGTAAATCGTAAGTTCGTGTAGCAAATTGAAAATTTCACCAAAATCGATCCCCTTTCCAGTTACTGCGTTACAGGATCTACTAAGGTATGTAATTCCACGAAAACTATTAAATAATAAAATTGTTTGATTTTGAAATATCAACTTTTTTATATTTGTCCCCCTGAGTGGTGACTTGCAACATCTGATTCACGATAGTTTTATTTTTCAAAAACTGCTGATTCAGTTTAAAATAAAATTAAACTAGTATCACAGAGAACAGACATGGATGCTCGAACAAAATTTCTTGAAAAACGTGTGTAAAGATTTAAATCGCACCTCAGCGCCGCCAACGAAGGCTGCCCGACATAAAAACTCAATCTCACTAAGAGATTAAACAATGTAGTGCTGCCACCTAGGAGCGAGCCTAGGAGCAATTCGGAATGAACACTGGCGCTAAAAAGAAAAACACGGTAAATTTTAACCATATTTATCTGCACACTAGCACCGCGCAACGGGGGCAAAACGACATACTTCAAAATGACCAGTACAAACTTTTACACAAGCACGCGAATGAAGATGAACGTCTGTTCTCTGTGCTAGCATTGTTACAGAATTCCTTTAGCATGCCGCGAAACTACACGAAACCTGAAGAAAGTCGCATGTATGCTAATTTTTCAAAGAAAACTGTTATAAAGGCAGCGGTAGAAGTTAAAAAAAAACAAAATTTTTATCCGTAAGCCGCTTGGCGGTACGATTTGCCAACAATTTCACATTATCTTAATACAGAAAACAGTAAAACTAAGATCTACGATGGTCAAACAGTGTTGAATTCCCAAGAAGATCCAACACTTGTGGATGGTTTGCTGCTTGCTGCGGAAATGTCTTTTTAAAATAATGATCTTAAAATAATCGTGGAAATTTGGATGGCGGGGAAAGAAAGGAAAACCGTTTCAAAAACAACTATCCAGGGAATGACTGATGGTGCACACCATTCTTAAACCGACATAAAGTACTTTCAAACCGATGACTAAAAATACCAATCGATCTGTTGAAATCGTAAAAAAGGGGAATGTGGGTAGGGGGGATCCACAGACAAACAGACATAACACATTGAACATTCACTCATAAAATAAATCGTCGTTGAAACACTAACGAAATCTGTTAATTTTAGTCACGAACCAGATGGCGAGTGAGCAAACGTCAAACTCGAACAAATTCAATGCGCGCGCCACGAGTGATCGCTTGACCACCTAATGATTATTTGAATCGACCAGTAAATCAGTGAACGATGGGAGTTTAACGAGTGTTATGTCTGTTTGTCTGTGGGGGATTCCTCAAGTAAGGCCCCTGCATTGACAGTGGTGAAGAACCCAGGATGAAAAAGCACTATGATTAAGTTGTTCTAAAACATGTTATGATTGAAATCGATGAGGTGTTGCAAGTCACCCCGCAATAGGGGTGGCTTGCAACACCCATCATTTTGATATTATTTTCATATTTTTATTATTGTTGTATATCTGATTATATGGCTAATCACTAATATTAAAAGTATCATGTACTAGTAGAATGAATAAATCTTTTTTATTCACAATTCTTGAGAGAAATTTGAAAAGTGTTGCATGTCACCCCGTTTGACGGTACTTTTTGAATTTTCTTCACAATCACCCACTTTGAGCGTGCTTAGAGCGGCACACTAGAAGTTCACTTCCTTAAATCAATATGGCGATAAGCATCTAAGGTTCGATTTCTCAAAATTAAGCACCTTCATCGAAAAAATATTTGGTAGGCGTAGTAACGGACACCTTCCTACATAACCGGTACCAAAAAGTTTTTCATGAAAAATTCCTAATTTTGAGAACACCCGCGGTAGATGTTGCCATTTAAATTTATGGCTATTTGCGCAGGCACTGCCAATAATTCACTCACCAACTTTTTGCATATTTATGGTTTCGATGGATTATTGCGTTCAATAGTTATGAAAGTAATGGTGGGTTGGTTGGTTGATTCGCCTTACAGCGTTTGCAAGAGCCGTTGTAATATAGGCAATTATTTATTATGTGCATCACACTGAGGCGGAACCAAAATCAAGAAAGGCATCATCACCGCTAGTCAAGTGGTTGCTGTTGACAAAGTATTTCCGAAGAACACGGATAGTTCAAAACAGCAGAACCCATCTAATTGTGGCGTTCCTGTTCTTAAAGCTTCATCCGGGAATTTCTTGGCGAGTTTCGAGTCCGCTATCAAAACACTGCCGTCTCTGAGCTACAAATACCTTAGATTATGTTTTACCGAAACCCGTGAATACATTGTAGAAGTAGGGTTATCCGGAGTTTTAAAGTTTTAATATTCAATTTGAACGAAACAGCGGTATGAACAATTCCAAACAAACAGAGACATTGTTGTTGCAGTTTCAGGTCAAAATTGAACGCCTAGTACCCAGGCTCTAGTTAAAATTACGTTGAAGATAAGGTGGAAAATATCGGGCATTAACATCTCCAATGAATCAAATGTGTTTCGGGTGATTGGAATTAGGAAAGCAAATGAACGGAATAAGGAACAACGCCATTTCAGATGATTGAAATTAGGACAATTATTACAGAGTTGCTCAAGTTTGTTTTCACTATTGGAACGTGAGTCTATGAATGCATCCCAACATATATTTTCATTTTTGTATAGAAAATGATACCATGTAGCAAAATTGCAGCTTCAAAATATAGCACGGCTATTTTTTAGAGTTTTTAGACTTAGCGCATTGTCTTAGTTGCACGGAATACTACCAGTGGGATGAGTATTAGATAAAATTAATCGTAAAAAATAGAATAATAATTGGTTCGTCTTACGTTGTTTCACCAAAGTCTTCAGTTAAGTAAAATAACTAGTATTCATTGTTTTGCAATAATCTAAACTTGTATACCGGACTGGAACATTTTACGCTTAATTCTATACACTTCTAAATTTCACAAACGATAAAATTCCATATGTTAATGAAACAGTTAATAAAATCAGAACAAATTTTGCGCCTGTGAAAGTTTGTCAGCTGGTAAGAAATGTTCTAAAAAAAAGAGTGTGATTGAAAAATAAACGCAAGCTTTTTCAGTTGTCTAACTCCCCTATCATAATCAACCCTTCTTATACATCATTGCATCCCATTCCTGCTAAATAGTAATTTAATTTGTAATAAAATGTAGGAACACGATACTGTTGCGTATAATTTCTGATATTTGTTTCATGGTTTTACAAGAGATGGCCTCGTATTGTGAAAGAGAAATATGGATGTTTTTGGAGCTGTTGTTGTTTGTCTACAAGTCCCGAAGCAGGAAAGAAAATTATCGATCTATTTTCTAACTATGGCACTTTTTTATTTGTTTTGTATACTTTCCTCCTCGACATATGCTCTGCTCTAGCGTAAAGCATAACATGCTTTATGTGCACTGTTGGAAATTTAAAAAATATAAAATTTGTAAAACTTGTAAAATATAACCTTTCAATGATAACATATCTATAGATGCTTGTTTTCCGCACCGTATAATTTTTATGTTTGCTTGCGTTATGTACTTAAAATCAAGCATTTAACAACGAAATGAAAACGCAAACACTCAACGATTGAATGCCTTGCTCTCAGCAACAGGCAAAATGTTCACTCTGTTCGGGATCAGGATATACTCCATCAATCTGACTCGTTCCCTAATATGGTCACCCTATCGTACCAATTTACCGTAAGAAATGCCGCCCGCAACCTTTCCCGTTTGGTCAGTTTGTGCTCGGATAGGGGAACATTGTTCGATCTGCTTGGGAAACAAAAAAAATTGATTAGTGGTAACGATTCTGCGAAATGGTCTGAAGACTTACCCGAATGTGATGATAGATTTGTTTGCTTTGGCTTCGGAGGTAATTTAGGTGTAGTTTCTCCGGGCGAAAATCTGGGCGATATATTTGTGCTGCAATTCAACAGAAAATTATTTATTCATTTGAGGTCTAATAAATAATAACATACAACGTAACGGTTATATACCGATAGACCGACAACGGTTTTGATTTTACGTTGATGATTTTACTGTACAAAAGTGGCTACTTTTTGGGAATATTTGTATTCATTATGCTCTGTTGAATATGTTTATTCGTCATTACTATTGAAAAGTGTGGCATAGCATAGCCTAATTTCGTTTATTGCTGTTTCGAAGTTTCATTTGCAATATTCCAATGAAACATAAGCGCATATGATACACAGGAATCGACAGTTTCAAAGTGAATAGAACCCGAAGAGTTCATTCCATACGCTTTGTATCTAATTTTCTGGCGGATAACCACCGACATCGACTAATGTTGACTTGACAAATCTTATAGGTTAGTGCCTGCAATAGCTTTCAAATCCGATGTGAAAAATGATGCTATTATTAAGTCAAAAATAAAACTATAGCAGCTTTTTGGATAATCAATATAACATTGAAGATGTCTTATGTAAAACACATATTTGAAGATGTATTATGTGAAAGATAGCGGAATTTTAGACTTTCGTACATAATGTCTCGAAAGTTGAAGCTTTTTTTAATACACCATCTAAACATTGCTCATACATTGCCAGGGATTGCAGAAATCGCTCTCAATAGATAACGAACAACGATAAAAGAGAGGCAAAAACCTCTTCGAATCATAACAAGTCATGAAACAAAACTATCGCACTTGTATACCTACAAGTTGAAAAAAAAAACTGATTCAAATAGGCGGCCCCCACCGAGGGAGTTTGATAAAACGCGTTGTTCTCGCTCATTTCATGTTGGGGATTATTTTTTTTTTCGCACAGCTGTGTAAAACAAGTTGAAACGCATCATCAGAACCGGTGCCCCTGCAATTGGGGCTTATTAAACGAAATTTATTATGGGTTGTAGCCCCTCGAATCAGTTCATTATCGAGAGTGTATACAGACATGATAAGTGAAAGATTTTCTCATTCTGCTTTGCCCTTTTTCCTAAAAAATATTTAATATGTTTCATATTACAGAAAAGAATCGATATGTTAGGACTTATGACTTGTGTGAACTAAAAAGCATAATGCAAAATCTAAGCAAAGTTCCAGGGTCGAAATGTACGGGCATACCACTCCGACTAAAGAATGCATACTGACGGATTTCGGATACCGTTATCTGCATATTTTAGACAATGGATGCATGCTTGCATGCTTCTATTGGTCAGCTGATTATTTATCATCAAACCAATAAAGATATTCAATTCCAAACAGGAACCATCCTATTTTAATGAGCGAAAAAAGGAACATATGGTCTCAGATTCATGCCGCAAATTTGTTTATATAGCAGCAAAATTTGCAAGTAACATTTTTTTTATGAACCCAGAATCATTCTGCTACGTGATCCAGTAGCAAATGTTTCCAAAAGGGCACTACATGTATTTCAATGAACGTTTTAACTTTGTCAGATCTTCTTAAGTGCGTGTAATTAGGGTACTTCACGGTAGTACAATTTCAGACTCACCTAGGCCGTCGTCCGCAAACTACCGCTTGTTGTTGCTGCGAGACGGGTGAATTTTGAACTGATTTATTCTTCGCCGCACATGGCGGCGGTGGTGCGCTACAAGATGGCAAACTGACAGGTCCACTAGCGGTTGCTAGTCCACCAGGGACCCCACCCGCTGTGGCTGTGCTGGAAAGCCTGGATAGCGAAGGCGAAGCCGTGATGTTCGGTAGGTTTTCTTTAGAGGCCCGATCCATGGCGGAATTTCGGCGCATCATGATGGTGCTAGTATGCGGTAACATGAGTAGTCGCTGTTCACTGATGTTGTGCTGGTTCAAGTTGTCGCGTGTTAGCGTCGACGACGAGGAAGATGAAGATGGCGATTCATCCTTCTGTTTAAGAGAGACGCAATAAAATCCAATATTGTCAATAGAATAGTAATGATCACATACCGAGAATACGTTTATATGATTCCAGCTGTCACAGGCTCCTGAGCTGTGTAACAGCTGGTGCTGTTGTTGCACATTTCCAAATAAGTAGTGCGACTGAATATGAGTACGTGGCGGCAACGGAGGTGGACTAATATCTCTCGGTGGAAGCTGAAAAAAGTATATTGCATGCATATAACTGAATTAAGATTGAAGTGAAAAATGTTACCTTGGGTGCATCCGGTGCTTGTCGCACCTGAGAAGACTGTAACGATTCCCCGGAGGACTCTTTTCGTTTAACTCTAGGAGGTAGAGGAGGTGGCATAGGAGGAGGAATATTGTGTGTATTTGGTACGTTCACGTGTGGTGAGTGCGGCGGACCCAAGTCGTTACTGGCCGTCGTCGTGCTGAGGATCATCGAGTCGGCCGTTGTCGACGAGTGGTTGTACGCCGTCTGGTAGGTCGACGATGTTGACGAGAAAGAGGTGGACAGCGACGGCGAGATGGCACTGCTGTTGAAATCCATCGCTGACGCTGCACCCGTTGGATGCATCTGCGGACTCGACGGATAGATCGGCGAATTTTCACATGACGAACGATTGACAGCGCTGTTTGCGGTAGTAAAATCACAGTTTTGATTCCTGTAAGATAGTAAAAAATCATGTTGAATGAACAATTACTTGAAAACTAATCAGGTTAGTTGTAATGGGTTAGTCGAATTTTACACTGTTTAGGAATTCGTGTCTTATGAAATTGGATACATTTGGAATAAATATATATTATTGGTGCAGTAGACTGCAATAAATGCAAATAAATCGGGATCAATCCACGATTTGAGCGTAACTTATTTTGTAACACACATTGGAAGGCGAATTCCTGCTAGAGCAAGCATTTCCTGATAAAACCACGGTATGTATCCGACAGAATAAGCTTTCCTCTATCAGGGGATTAGTTTTGGAGGAAAAGTCCCGAAACGTGAATTGATTGTAATAACGGAATATATCTTTTTGAAGTGTTATTTCAACCCCTCTAAATCTAATGTACATATTTTTCCCATTACATTTTATAACGCGCGAGAAAAACAGAATTGTTTTTTTTCCTCGCCAATATATTCTTGATTCTTAGGAACTTTTTTCAATAGGCGTAACTGTATTTGACCTTGAAATTTGAAACGACTAATACTCTCTCTATTCAGCATATTTCAATCAGCTGACGTTACTAACAGATAGATGGGAATCTATTCTTTCTGCTGGGTATATTAGTTGACTGAAATAGTTTGAACGAAGAGCACAATCGCCGTTCCAAAAATCAAGGTCAAAAACAATTAGGCCCCTTTGAAAAAAATCCTAGAATTTCGTTGTACCGTTTTGTATTTCTCCATCTTCATTTTTTAGTGCACTTTCCATTGAATGTTTCGTAAAACAAAGCGACATCTGTACCAAACTGGTCTCTGACGGCAGAGACGACATCGTCCGCGTTCGTGACCTCGTCCAGTTGCTTGCACTAGAGGGTCACTCCCGCCCCTGACGACCTCACCTCGGCGCCTCGGAGCCTCCTGAGATCAGTCCTACCTGCGCCTAGCCTGCGCTCTGCATTTCAGAACCAACATCATTTCACCGGTCTTGGTGCGTCTGACGCTTCGCACGTCCTGACCCAGCTTTTCGGCCTCCCGTTTTCACCAACAAGGCCTCGCCTCTGTCTTTAGCTTTCTTTGCGGGTCGAGATGCGCTCGACTTTGGCTTTGCCCTACTGACAGCTGGTCAGGGCCAGGGATTTTCGGTTCCTTATGCTGATGGCACAGGCCGGCTGGTGCCCTCTTGCGGCCTAGCGACTTGCTTCTGGTTGGTGCCTTTCGACTTTTTGGGCCGAAAAGTCACCTTTTCGGGTAGACGCTCCTCTGCACCCCGATCTGCTCCGTCCAGACGACCTTTGGCCTTTATGGTCGCACGTCGCGCCTTCGCCGGATTGCTGCCTGAGCCGTTTCGGCTAGAGGGTTTACCTAATCCATACCTAACGCTTCGTCAAAAGAATCCTACTGGAGTAGTCGACTTTAATGATCGCATGGTTATCTTTGCATGCCTTACGGTAGGACATGCTATGGTTAACACTTACGTGTTTAGAGCCAGATCAGCGCAAGTCAAGAAAGGGCATCTGAGCCTACTCTCACCCACAGACAAAGCTTGGTGGCAGGATTGGACAGCGTGCGTGGTCAGCCCAGGTTTTAGGAGACGGAAGACAGCCTAGCCTTAGCTCACTCGCTATTTCGAGTCAGTGTCACCCGGTTCTACTTCTTCTTCTTCTTCTTCTTCTTATTGGCATTACATCCCCACACTGGGATGCGAGGTTTCTAAGCCAAGTTACCATTTTTGCATTCGTATATCATGAGGCTAGCACGATGATACTTTTATGCCCAGGGAAGTCGAGACAATTTCCAATCCGAAAAATTCCGTAGACCGGCACCGGGAATCGAACCCAGCCACCCTCAGCATGGGGCCCTCCTTAGCCGTACGGTAAGACGCGCGGCTACAAAGCAAGACCATGCTGAGGGTGGCTGGGTTCGATTCCCGGTGCCGGTCTAGGGAATTTTTCGGATTGGAAATTGTCTCGACTTCCCTGGGCATAAAAGTATCATCATGCTAGCCTCATGATATACGAATGCAAAAATGGTAACCTGGCTTAGAAACCTCGCAGTTAATAACTATGGAAGTGCTTAACGAACACTAAGCTGCGAGGCGGCTCTGTCCCAGTGTGGGGATGTAATGCCAATAAGAAGAAGAAGACCCTCAGCATGGTATTGCTTTTTAGTCGCGCGTCTTACCGCACGGCTAAGGAGGGCCCCCGGCTCTACTAAGAGAGTAAAATGTCAGACTGCCAGCCCTCGCTTTCACATTATTACGATATCCAAGACAAGGTCCGTTAACACGAGGCCAGAATGCCATAATCAGGATCTCACTGTTATTGATCCTGATGTGCCAATTGGCACTCCCTGGCATCCTGTGTGCTTTGAGCGGCACACGGTCCCTTTAATAGGGCCTGCTTGCGGACAAATGCAGCTTTTAGCACGGGATTATGCCTTGGAGGGTACGAGTCCCTCCAAGACACGTGGATTCTTTTTCGCAAATTTCATATCATTTTGTCCATTTCGAAACATATGCTCTGCATATGCACAGCCAAGATATTTAACAAAAAAAAATGGTTTTCGTACAGCCGAGTTGCCGAATAATATGCAATTAATTGTAAGTTGAAAAGCAAGCCAAGTGCCAGTTGGAATGTAAAGCCATTGAAGAAGAAGCTTGGAAACGGCACACAGCGCAGCTATACGGAAGTCCTTTATGGCTAGCAATTCGGAAACATTCCGGAAGTCAACGAGAGGTTGATTACTGCAGTAAACGATCTTGCAAGCGACTCCGCGCAACGTTTAACAACAAACGATGGGTTACCGTCTTGACCGCATCCCGTGGAAGATTTCAACTGCTTCTTCTTTTTATTCATATTGCATCCCCTTGTATTCTGCGAGGTGTCTAAGCCATTTTCTCATTCGCACATCACGATGATACTACGTACTTGTATGCCCAGAGAAATCAAGAAAATTTCCACAACAAAAATATCCCAGACTGGACACGTACTTGCTTTGTAGCCACGCATCTTACCACTCGGCTTAGGAAGGCCCCATTTCACTTGTATTGGCCCCATAGAAAAGTGGTGGCAAAAAATTAATGTTCTGCTATATAATGCCCACATGACAGAAGCACTTTTCACATATGGATACATGTTAGTTTCATCAATTTGGTTGATGTCGTTGAGATTTACACCACTGAAGAAAGAAATACGCAATCGTATACACACTCAAGATTGAGTTTATGAACAGTAAATTTTCGAGTAAGAACACTAGATTAAGGTGTAGTTTTGGATGAAATTCGTACTTACTTTAAAGTATTGGATGAACTAATCCTAAAGCTAGTACTACTGCTAGTTGCAAGCGGTGATGTCGGGAGCCCGGAAGTGTTGTAACAAAACTCGGTTCCCCCACCACCATGATTCCGTAATGGTGGCGGTGCCGGCGGTACCGCTGGCTTATCCGTCCGGGGACTAATCGCAGGCGGAATGTCAGCACCCGTACCGGGTACTGGTGCTGGTGGTGCAGAAACCGTTGATCCAACGCAGTAGGGTAGCGGTCCTACGGCAGTTACCGCCGAAGATGTGCTGGCAGATGGCGAAGACATCGACCCCCCACCTGGTGAGATGGCTGTGGCGGCATTCGCTTGGGGTGGTGGTGGTGGAGGAGGGCCAGTTGGCCCTTCGCTGAGCGAAACAATACTAGCGGCGTTTGTAGCAGCTGAGCTACTTAGGCTTCCCCCAAGACCAGACGCTGAAAGAATCGAATGGGGATTGTCTTCAGCATACATATTCGCAAGTTTGTGATGACTAAGCAATGGCGTATGTTTAAAGCTAGCAGTAGTAGGATTATTGTTGCTGTTACCATCACTGTTCGATGCGCTCATAATGCCAAAGAACGAAGAAACACTCATGCCAGATGATGATGACGACAGCGCACTCATTGAGGAAGATGGATAGCGGGGGCTTGGAACTAGCTTACTTCCTCCACTGTGATTGCTACTGGATTCGGAATAGCTACTATTGTTTAGGTTGTATTGTATTTGGGACGATAGTGAAGAGGTTAGAATAATACTATCGGAGCGTCGTGGAATCTCTGGCGCCATTTGATGATCTGCCGTTGATGTGAGATTTACCACTGACTGGGATAAGCTATGCTGCTGCCCGTGATGATAATAGTGATGGTTTTGCTGTTGGCCACCAACTGACTGATGCTGGCCTGGATAATATTGCATCGATCCCTGCGAATGATGCTGATATTGGTACGACTGTTGCTGATGGTGATGATGATTCTGTGATGATGACGACGACGAGTTGATGTTCACGTTAGCAAATACTGCTTGGTCGGCCACGGAAGCCGACGATGAACTGGCTGGAGGTGACTGCTGCTCCGCACCGGTATCGTTTTTGTTCACAAACGGAGCTTTGTTGCTGGATGTCAACGTACCAGCCAGATTCAATGACGAATTGGCCGAATTGTTTGGACGTCGCATGGGCTTGATGCCGGGAGACTTTAGAGAAATGTCTGGCCACTTGCGCGCCTAAAGTAGATAATATAAAATGATGACATAGGGAAATTGCACATACTAATAGCTACGAATAAAAACTCACGAATTTTAATGGTTGGCGGCAATTCTTCGGTTCAATCCGTTTGCTTTCCTCGTACAGATAGTTTTGAATTTCAGTTACACTCATGCCTTTAAAAGGATCTAATTTTTTTAGAAAATGCTATGAAGATAATAACACGGTTAAATAAGAATTGTTTGAAATATAAATTCATCGCTTACCTTAATGTTATCGTCAACTTTCAAGCAGTATGGTTGATTTTGATATTGCTGTATTTCACCAGTAATTTCAGCTACACGTCTTCTCTTAGAAGTTTATTAGTTCCGTATTTGGTAAAAATCTGGATTCCCTTCCTCTATATGTAAAATATTGGTTAAATACATTCCAAAAAATGGCACACAAGGTGGATTTATTGAACGCAGCTTTTCCTGATACTTTTTGAAGTGCGAATTGTTCAGCTCCCGACACTCGGCCAGCACACGCTGGTAGCTTTTGGGGATCTCTTCAAGCGTCAGCTTGAGCCTGTGGACTGCCGCGCCCTGGAAGGCGGACACGATCGAAAGCACACCGTTGAAGTTGTTGAGATCCTGCAGAACCATCATCACCTCTATTGCACGCGATGCCATTGCCACACGTTCCTCGTAGTTCTCCGCCTCGATAATCGATTTCTCGATCCAGCGAGTGAACTGGGGAATGCATAAGTTTGGTTTGTTAGTAAGCAATGTTTGTATGTTGATATTATGTTTACATACATTCGTAGTGTGATGCATTATTCTTAATAAATTAGGACTAGTAGTTTCTTTATCTTTTCCGGTCCACACTGAACCGACCAGCTCCGATGGTTTTACCTGGAATACACATAACATTAGAAAACAATGCAAAAAACTGAGTGGAGTCAAAAACAGAAGAAAAACCGGGAATAATCCTCCCCATTTGTCCATTTTTGTTGCCAGCTGATAAAGTTTTCCTGACGAACTAATGAGAAAAAATCATCGAATGTGATTTGGTCGAGGTTCTGCCAAATCGCACCAGGCGCCAGCAAAAATTTACCCATTTTTATGGGCAAGCTTTCGTTTAGCGGATTTAATTTGATCACATATTGTATTGAATATCCCTCAACCTCTTAACCGAGGATACCCTACAATAAATGTACGTTTGAATTGACTTGAAATGATTTCCGTTTAGCTTTTACGATCAAAATATCGGAAGCCAGTTAATATCACATATATCGGACTCTTTGGCTAAGGTGGGCGATATACCTTCGACTTTCCGCTCCGTCCGCACTCTCATTTTCAGAAATCGAGCAATGAGAAGGGACCCAAGTCATGGTAAATGTGTAATGCCGGTATAATACAGAACTCAAAGCACAAGGTAAACAACCCTTCCGTGAACTAAGAGGTGTTTTGGGAGATCGCGATGTGGTTTATTTGCAGGCCATCTATGCCTTTCTTTGTTCCCTGAAGAACCAAAACCCGAGCACGACGCTACGTCAAATCAGACATGACGTCAAATACCCGGATGAGCAGCTGAAATATCTCAAACCTAAATCCCAACCCCGTCCATCACCAAATTACGCAATCTAACCTTGAGTCGCCATGAGTATCTTGGTCTTTGTCCCTTTCCCTTACTAACTGTTGATAATAAGATGATATCGTGTTATACACGCCTGAGCCTATCAAATAAATGCAATAGATAAAAAAAAAACTCAAAGCTTTTCGAATCTCATTCAGAAGATACGCTGATTGCTTAATAGGTTTTTATTGACCGAACAGCCTCCAAGGAACACTGACTGTCGGTGAAGATGAAAAATTGGTCAGGAAGTAGGGGTGCGATTTGATCAAGTGAATAGTGTATAGCTGCTAGCTCAGCAGTATACACGGAACTTGGCGCTTTGAGCTTAAAGTAGGCGATATGAAAAACGATAAAAACACTGAAACCTGTGTAGTCATCCGTTTTTGACCCATCTGCAGGGTTTGCAGAAATTACTCCCAGGGTCTGTCTCATTTGGAGAATTAAACCGAAATTAAACTTAAAAGTGACATTTCAATAATTATCAAATAACCCTGCTTACTTTTGACAGCTTACTTTTGACAGATATCGAATTATTTCCCACCGATGTCCTATTGAAATTGTTGGGTAGCACCAGCCTAGGGTGACCATATGGTATCCTAAAGAAGGACATGTCCTCCTTTTTCATTAAAAATCAGATGTCCTCCTTTTGCGCTTTTTCTGTAGAAATTCTAGTTTAATGAACAATACTGCAACAGAGATCCATTCGCAAATTAATCGTGTTCAACACATTTGCGTTTTTTCCTTTCTAATATGAAATATTTTCCTTCAAGTTTTCAAATAAAATCAATGTTTATATCGAAAATTAAATGCTTGAGTTACAGTAACACAGGTGTTGAAGATAGCAGAAGAATCAGACTTGGGAAAAATAGATTAGGAAAAAGTAAATGCTTCTCAAAATTTTCTTCGAGTTTCGAAAACGAACACCCATTGAATTGCCTTTGGAACGCTTCGCACATTACGTTTCTTGAATATGTGAGGCAAAGAGTAGCCACTATGCCATGCCTAGAATCAAAGATGGCAAGAAGCAACAAGATACCCGACTTCTATGATTTTACGGAGACACGATAAGCGCCCCAAGTGAACAAAAACCGAACTAGCACACTGTTAATTTTAATCGATCATCTTTGGAAGAAATGTCAATAAAATAAAACAAAAACAGCTGAGCGAACAACTCATACAAGGCGATGGCCAAAAACAGTTTCTTTAAAAGTGAACTGGCAAGATGTTTACCAATCTTATTTTCATTTAATGAAGTGCGTATATTAAATTATGTTTAAGAATGTGAGACCCTGGACCGAGTTTTGTCAAAACCCGGGTATCAATAAGAGCCAACTCTGCTTTTACAAATCACAGAAATAAATCTCAAGGGCGCGATCATAAAGAACAATGATAACAATGTTCAGCTATTAAATCCATTTTAGCTTAGGGCATTTCGCAGCTCCATCGCTTTTCCCAGTTAATCTTGCAGCAGTAATATCAACTCCGATGGAAATATATGTTTCATCGAACGAAGAAGCAACTCCAATGGATTTAGGCCACGAATATGAGGATAACGAAATTGATGTTGCTGGAGAAGGGAAATGGGAAATGTTGACATCGATCGGGAAACACACCTAGCTAACGGAAATACAAGGAAAACTCGCGACAATCATTTGGTCCATGATCATGATTACGCATTGGATGTGCAACGACTTATTAGTTCTATGGAGCAACTTGTTATTGTGGAGAAGGAGAACAGAGTTTAAAGAAAAAAGTAAAAGGCTATCAGAAAAATATGCCTAAACAGAAATCACGAATCAATCTCGTTGCAGAAACAAAAAACACAGATGGTGTTGCCGTGTAACTGACATTTATGCTCTTTTCTATATTTACATTCTCGATACACGATAAACAAAAACCTTCAAAAATAGTATTAATGCTTGGTTTTTGTGCAACAGATGGAAGCACTTTCATTGATTTCAGTGTCTCCGGTGAGATGTATGAAAAGTTTTGAACTCGGTTATCTTGTTGCTTCTTGCCATCTTTGCTAGAATGGAATAGAAATCCGAACAGTTGAGTTTCTTTATTCTAAATCTGAACAGTTTTGAATTTCTTCAGTTTTTTACATGCCTTAAATTGTGATTCTTAATGGCATCCAAGAAAAAAAATCTGCCCTGAGCATCTTGGTCATCTTGTGTTTGGTCCTTGTAGAACCTAATGTTCTGTCAGATATCTATGGTTATATTTTCAAAATTATATGCGATAAAAGCTTGTGGAATGTAGCAGAAAATGCCAGCATAATACTATTCAACATTTATTCGCTGTTAAATGTTGATTTTAAAAATAGTTGAAGATAAAATCTTACCATATTACAAAGAAGGTGTTTGGGAAGTTTGGAAAGTGACTAATATAGAGTATAACGACAGAAGAAAATATCGTATCTTCCAGCTAAAACAAAGTCACACAAAGTGTGCGTATATTGTTGTTTTTAAAATAAAAAATCGGTCGATATTTTTTATGTCCTCCTTTTTAACCAAATGTCCTCCTTTTTCGCTAGGATTTGGGTGAATTGTCCTCCTTTGGTAAAAATTCATATGGTCACCCCCAGCCATTCTTATGACCGGGTGATTGTTTTTATTTTTGAACTGTCACTTTTAAGTTTAATTCTTCAGATGAGATAACGAATAACGATAAAAGAGAGGCAAAACTGTTCCGAATCATAACCAGCCATGGTAACAAATTTATCAAACTTGTATTCTTCTTCTTCTTATTGGCATTACATCCCCACACTGGGACAGAGTCGCCTCACAGCTTAGTGTTCATTAAGCACTTCCACAGTTATTAACTGCGAGGTTTCTAAGGGTCTGTCTCATTTGGAGAATTAAACTTAAAAGTGACAGTTCGAAAATTAAAAAATCACCCCGTTATAAGAATGACTGGTGCTACCCAGCAATTCCAATAGGACATCGATTGATAATGATTCGATATCTGTCAAAAGTAATCTTGCTCTGCGAGCAGGGTTATTCGATAATTATTGAAATGTCACTTTTAAGTTTAATTTCAGTTTAATTATCCAATTGAGACAGACCCTAAGCCAAGTTACCATTTTTGCATTCGTATATCATGAGGCTAACACGATGATACTTTTATGCCCAGGGAAGTCGAAACAATTCCAATCCGAAAATTGTCTAGACCGGCACCGGGAATCTTACCCAGCCACCCTCAGCATGGTCTTGCTTTGTAGCCGCGTCTTACCGCACGGCTAAGGAGGGCCCCTTGTATACAAGTGCGAAAAAACAGAATCGGATAGGCAGCCACCACAGAAAAATTGAGATTCTCGCTTTGTTTTCGCTCCTTACGTGTTGGTTACTGCACAGATGTGTAGAACAAGTTGAAATGCATCATCAGAGTCAGTGATCCCCACATTTGGAGCTTTTTAAAAGAAATTTATCATGTGGTATAGCATCCCGAATTAGTTCTCTATCATGACAGCTTGCGAAAAAAGTTTCTCTCTCGGTATGCTACATATCGTATATGTATACAGAGATGATAATTGAGAGACTTGCTTGCTTGCAAATAAAGAGGGATGACCATATACCAGTGGTAAGCACTCATGAAACGAGTTTGAGAATTTCGTTCGAGCAGTTTCTCGAAGTTTTCAATGACCAACCTCATAACGGATGAGGAACCGGAGCGATAATTCCGCAAGTACTTCCAGACTCATCGTATGAGTCGAACTCGTGCAACCTAACGCGATACGGAGAAAGCGATAATGAATCCGTTGAAGTTTTAGCAGTATCCTGCAACGGTCCTTGCACATAAACTCCGGTTGGTCCCGAAACAGATACAACGTAATCATCTGCAAGCTATCCTAACGAGCAATTTGGCATAAGTTATTCATCAATGAACTACTTACTTGAGTAATTGAAGCATATTCTCTTAGATTCTTTCACTTAGACCAAATGGGAGCCACTACCAACTTACGGTAGATTAAAAAAGCTAATAGAGGATCCCTGGATTTTATTCATAGAACGTTCAAATGGACAAGATAGTTTATAGATTTGTGATAAGGACGGAACAAATATGAATTTCATCTTTTGTCCTGTTGGTCTTTAGATAACGAAGGGGGTAGGAAATAAATTAATGAATAAATTGATAAAATCGTAAAAACCATCATTCTGGAGGATTTAATTTAATTACTTACGTTTTTATACATTTCAAACTCTACCAACGTCAGTTGACGGGCAAGTTCTAAGGGATGCAACATTAGCAGATTGTATTCGTTCTCATCCGAACTCAGCGACAAATGCTTCTCAATCGGCGGTGGACTATCTAAGAAAGCAAACGATATCTGCCGATGACTGTCATCGCTTTCATTCTACAGGAATAAAAAAAATGAAATTAGGCTTTTCATATGTTTCTTCCATTTTACCATCATATACGCACCTTCCGCTGCACTATCTTCAACACCGAGTCAACCCACTTACGCATAGATTTACCCCGTACCGTTGCCAGGAAGTATAACAATGAATCCAGCAGCTTGGGATCCCGCTCAAAGTCATAAAAATGATGATCTACCCAGTGCCGAAGAACATTCAGCACACGGAATTGAACCGGTTGCACATACTCCTTCTTGTAGCGTTTCCAGTCTTCTCGTTGAGAATTCTTATGAAACTTGTCCATATCTGATCCAAGTTCCTTATCACAGGCACAGTCGTACACCAGTGCCGGGTGGGGTATGTCGAACCGTTCAACCAATAACCTAAGAAGCTCTTTGGGCGAACAAAACGATCGATACGTTGTTAGGAAGGTACGCACGAACATAGGATCAGCGTATATGTGGTAGGTGAGCCGTTCGATCAGTTTCGTTAGCGTGGCGCCTTTGATTAGGGGCACTCCCGTTCCTTCTCGCTCCTCCAGCACTATATTCGAAGGGGAATCAGGAACGGCAAATGCATATATTTCCGGACTAGGTAGTTTAAGTGGATGTTTCTTTTCGATATCTAGTAAAATACTGTCTAGAATGCGTTCCAACATGGATTTTGTGTTCAGCATAACCAAATCCGCCATCCAATCGTTTTTGTGTTGTGCATTTTTTGCAATAAGTATAACGTTACTCGGTTCCCGGGAAGAGATTTCAAACATATACTTCAGCTCCTCCGTGTCCGGTCGATCGATGATTTCCACCTTACGCATGAAAAAGCGTTCCTTTAACCGAAAGTCGTAATTGTTGCCGGGAACAATCTGCCGTCGGGCTTTACACAACACCAACAACCCATCGAATAGGAACACCTTTCGTTCGGTTTGTCGCTTGCCGGAGCTAAGCTTGGCAAGTGTGTCCTCCCGGATGAACTCGTTGCAACATTGACCAACGTCTTTGTTCCAATGTTCTACACTGTTTTGTAATTCACGTGTTTTTTCGATTGCCGACTGACGCCTTGCCCGGCTGTTTACCCTAGCGAAATATTCCCTGGAGAGATTTGAAAATGTTGCATTAATAGACATTTCTTATGCAGAATGTACATATTCTACGCACTTAGGCAGCAGTGAAGATATACTCTGCAATCCGAGCTGCAAGGGTTTAAGCAACCCCTGAACCTGTACAAAGCTTTCTTTATCCTCCTGCGATGGACTAAGCTGTAGTAAAATTTTAATATAATCTAAATACAACTGTGCATGCCCGATAGGCCCTAAAAGTAGTTTTGGTAAATAGAATTTAACCGCTTCCCTGAAACCGTGACCGGCCGACTTCAGCGAATTCGCCTGAAACAGATCAAATGTGTCAGTCTAATGATCATGATAGATTATTGCTAAAATACCTCTGGCCTAGACATTAAATTTGCTAAGGCTTCCTTTGCCTCAACCGACGTGATATCTTTTGCAAACTTTTCGTATACATCAAACTCTGCCGCTTCTGCTAATTCTGTTAGATAAAAAGTCACAATCAGTTCATAGGAGCCAGCCCTAAGGACATTTGATGCATACCTTCGAAGCAACTTCCGATGCATGGCGGGATTTGTTCTTGCGACATTTCGATCACATCTTCGAGCGAACCCAGTAACGTTACGGACACCTCATAAATGTCCATAATATTGGAGAAAATTGCATCAAGTTCCTTCAACGACAGATAAGTTGAATAAAAATAGTATTATGTATTAATCAAAAAATATCACAATTTCTCTTTTTACCTTTGGATCGTCGACTATTTTCACCAGTTCTTCGCGAAACACCCTTATGATCATGTGCAGGTCCCGTTGGTACTGCTTCTCGTCGTGGATGAGTTCTTTCACGACCTCCTCGTAGCTGAGGCTGGATCGAGGCGTCGGCGGCAATGGACTAGGCGCCCTCGAGCTCGAATTGTCCCCCTGGTAGAACATGTCCATGAGCGCCTGTGGGAACGAAAAAGAAAAATAGTTGCACAAAGAGCAATCCCTGGGTGCGTTAAAAAACTGCACGCACGACTAACGTTATTCCAATCGGAGACAGAGATAGAAAGAACATGCTGAGAAATAATGATTATGTTTATCTAAAACCTAAGGGTTAATAGTAAGATCTGGTTTACGCTTCCAGGGGAACTTGTGAGCGCGATGCGCAACTGCATGTTGGTTTCTAAATTTGAAGTTCGTTAAGATGCATGCAGTTTCAAATATGTAGATACGAAAAAATAACTAAACACTATGGTTTAACATTCTCCACTGTCATTGATATTAACCAAGTTACAGATTTGATAGTTTTACCAGTTTTATTTATTTTAGCTTCTTCCTAATCATAAAATTATTTTTGATCATCTTGATTTTTTATCAGACATTACAGCCTGTCAATATTTCAATGAAGCTATTCTAATTCTTTTAAATAATTTTCTTATTTCCAAGAATAGGTACCAATTAAAATACCTTGTTATTAAAAAGCCACACAAACCTACCACAAAGTAAAACTAACAATATGATGCATTTGGTTTATCTTTGCAACAGTTGCGAGCTAATCAACCATAGTAAATTTCTGTAAAATTTACAACAACACATGCTTCAATAAATTTCTGTATTACGTTCAACAATACCACGCAAAGATGAGACGTATAAAACCTATCGATGAAAAAATGTGCTGGTAGAAATAATAATAGTGATATGATTTAACATCATCAATAAGAACTTATTGAGTGAAGCAGTGTAATAAAACGAAGATAGACCTCAAAATCAACAATCGAAAATGATAGGATCTGTGGTTTGTAGTCCAAAATTTAACTATCGCTTCGGACAGAATTCATATCTTTACATTTAAGGACATGAAAATAACAATAAAACAACTAAGGAGAGGCTAAAAAGTTGAAACAGACTAAAAACAAACAAAAAAAGTCATTACCATTGAACGAAAGATACGCTAAATAAAACGACAGTCTGGAGACGGTAGAACCATATCCAAGAGCGAACAAACAAAAACAATAAACTACAAGTTTTCCCAGTACAAAAAAAAGGATTCATATTTATAAAAGATAGGGGGAAGTAAGTAGATTAAAACAAGTTCAAAAGATCTAAAAGAAATGTGGGTTTTCATCTTTACTTCTTTACAGGGGAAATAAACTTCAAGAAAAGTAGTTTTACATACCACCTGCGGTGTTTTTTGGTTTATTTTGATTTTATCGAAATGAATTTATTTGATTGATTGTTTTTGTTTGTTTTGGGAGGCGTGAAAGAACATAAATCATATGTTGCAACGTATGTTAATCAGAAATCAAAGCTTTTATTGCTTCAAGTGTGAAGTATGTAGATAAAAAAAGTTATACAGATGGGTAAGCAGAAACAGATAAATAAGAAAGCTGATAGTTAGAACGGTTGATCAATGAAATCAAGCTCTATCTGGAATAAGGGCGAATGTCGCAAGAGAGGATTCTCTTCGTTGACTTCCCCTCTTTTAAATAAAAGTTACAAGCAGCAGATTTCTGTGTGGTTTAACACTTCAGAACGATAGAACAAAATGCGAACTTGTATTCCGAGGTGATAAACTAAAAAGAAATCCTCTGCTTGTCACTTTTATTGAAAAGAGGGAGAGTCGACGAAGAGCATTCTCTCTTGCGACATTCGCCCTTTTACCAGATAGAGCTTGAAATATACTTTCTTGTAATTTTGCTTTGTTTTTAGATTATTCAACTGCAAGCAAAATCGTATTTTTTCTTCATTTTTATACAAGATGAATGTTTCGATTGAATTTACTATTGGTTTTGTTTTCAACTGTAGAAAATTCAAACGAGTTGTAAATGCTGTGAGCATGAGATGTTATTTTAAATAATAAAAACAATGCGAATCAATTTCTTGTGCTTGAATGTAATCCTGATGTAAAAATACTGGCGATAATAATGTGTTATTTGCGTCACTTGTTGATACTGATTATAATATTCTTAATTGGTAATACTCAACAACGCAAGCCTATTCTAGTATTGTAATCAACTATAAATATTGAATTTTGTATTTACAAAAAAAAAATGTGTGCAATGTGATAACATGTGAATTTAATTTCTGAGAAGATTGATTTAGAAATATATCGATTACAGAACTAACCATAATTAATATCGACGAATGATTTTTTTGTAAATCAAAGACAAAGAAAACACGTTTTTTTTCCGATTTGCTCGTAGAAGTGAAAAACTGAAATTTTCGAAGGTGTTTCACAAAAGTCTCCAAAATCACCAGTTGTACAAAAAATGGAAAACCTCAAATTACGACAAAGGTCTTTTAAATTACTCAAAAGAGAGCGATCATGGCACGGAAGTAATTAACGAGAAATCATGCTAAGTTCTTTTTAATTGCACACGTAAATTTATTACCGTATTTTCATTGATTGAACTTCATTCAGATAAAATTATCTTTAACATGTCAAATATTACATAACAATCCGTTCTTTTAAAAGCAGGAAGAAAAACAATACCAGGATCAAAAAGAAACCAAAACCATAATGCAATTAACATTTACGAAAAAATGTATATATCCTATCCTTCGGCAACGGCATCGCCGAAAGTAGAGTTTAAGTGAAATAATAAGTAAATATAAATCAAGAAGCAAGATAAAAACAAGAAGCTCAAACCTTATCAGCGCACATGGCGACCTCGATATCCTCCTGGGATATCTCGATGTGATGCATATTTTTGACATAGTAGCCGACTAGCTTCAGAATGTCAGCCGAAATGCTCTCCAACACCCCAACCAGGAACAATGAAACCGAACTATCGATTTTGTACTGCAGGACCTCCTAAAAGGGCGACGGGGAACGTACGATCATTAGAATATTCATTTTTTGCATCGTTCTCTGTACGGAAAACCTACCTTTTGCAATAGGGTATGGACACGGTCAACCGGAAGCACCGGTTTCAATTTTTTGGATTTGTCTATTGCCACACGAGCATCTGTCAGGGCCCAATCGTCGAGGGGCTTAGGAAAAGTACGCCAAATTCTTTGTTCAACATCCTGTAGGGGAAAAACATGTAAATAGTAATAAACCGTTAAAAGCGCAATGTTGTTTTTAAAAAACAACGTACCGAAAATACGTGTAATGTGAATAAATTTAATACGTTAAAAATATTTTCGACGATTTCTAGAAAAAACGCCTTGCGCTTTAAGGGTTTTGAGAAAACAATACAAAATGAATAAACTTACCGCTACTGTATGCGGAGATGGTTGGGCACACAGCATTGCTAACATACGCAAACATAAGGTTTCCATGTAGAGTAGAGCATCCTCGCGGGCTTGTAACGTTGGATGCACTTGCTCTAGAACCTGAGGGATAAGAAAAAAAAACAAATAATTTTAGAGAATCCGAAAGTTAGTAAACAAAGTTAAAGTTAGTGCCACGATTTTATGACACTGCCCCGAATGTCACTAACCCGAACGCCAGTACCCCGAAAGGCTATTGCCCCGAATAACCCATTACCCCGAATGGTCACTACCCCGAATTATCATTACCCCGAATGACCATTACCCCGAATTTGCCAAAAAAAAACATGTACTCACTTTCTCGCTCACTTTATTACTTTATTAGATTGCGTTTCAATAATTGAGTTGAAAATAGAAACTAAAAACAAATGTGAAAGAAAGAAACATTCCACTGGGAAATACAGAATGGAAAGATTGGGTATAGTTAAGTTAAATGGCTTTATATTATTCAACCTGGAAGACGAATATCGAATTCTTGCTGATCCGGGATGATCTTTGGTGATATGTCACTGGGAACCGGTCCGCTGAAACAGCTGAAAGCAATGCTGAAATAGAAGCTTGGAACACTGGTAACCAGCAAGCGCGCGCAACGATTGGACTTTTGTTAGAAGACAAACAGTTACCTTATCGAAGGATCCAAAATAGCCAGATACGTGGGAGAATTTGAGAAAACACTACGAGAACGCAAAACTTTTTTCAAAGGTAGCCATCCTCACGTTAATTTGCGATAAGCGGTACTCCGATGGGCCTCCTTAGCCGTGTGGTAAGATGCGCGGCTACAAAGCAAGACCATGCTGAGGGTAGCTGGGTTCGATTCCCGATGCCGGTCCAGGCAAGTTTCGGTTTGGAAATTGTCTCGACTTCCCTGGGCATAAAAGTATCATCGTGTTAGCCTCATGATATACAAATGCAAAAATAGTAACCTGGCTTAGAAACCTCGCAGTTAATAATTGTGGAAGTGCTTAATGAACACTAAGCTGCGAGGCGGCTCTGTCCCAGTGTGGGGATGTAATGCCCATAAGAAGAAGAAGAAGGTATGGGAGTTCTACCAGTCAAATAATTCAAGCAGGTTTGATAAGTTTAAAAATTATTAGTTTATTGATGTTACTACTACAACTGCTTGATAACGAATGAGCTCCTCACTTCAGTTTCTCTCTATTTATACCCTGACATGAAGAGTCATTGCATACTGTGATTTGTTTACAGCAACATGGCACACTGCGTTGTACACCAGCATAACGTCAACAGAAAGTACCCTTATGGCGGGGACATTGAACAGCATGTATTCGAAATTGAGGAGCTTTTCGAACGGCTGAAGGTGACAGGCCATGAATTAGACCGGTATCTGTAGGTGGCTATGGTTCTACAATACTTTCAATAACTACGGCATTTGAGACAAGACCAGACAACAAACTCACTCTAGAATTGATTAAATCAAAACTGGTGGATGTGCACTCGCTTGACTGTGAATATACAACAGTAAAGCACATGTGAAGATTGGACAAATCAAGCATCCGAAAGATATTCAATTTGCAAATTTTGAGTTAACCGCTGTGGAGGTTGGTACTCGGATTCTGATGACGTGACCTTCAAGTAGTCTTGTTGTGTAGGGGTTATCACGCCTATCTAGAGAGTATGAGGTGGAGGTTTCAAGTCCCTCCAAGGCACGTGGATTCTTTTTCGCAAATTTCATATCAATTTGTCCATTTCGAAACATGTGCTGTGCATATGCACAACCAAGATATTTAACGAACAGTGTTCTTGTTGAATCCAAGAGCCTATATTTGAAGACTAGCAGCTAGGTTTGGACAAGACAAAGCAAAGTCATATTATATCCCCCTGATGGACCCAGGATATTCGAACCAACATCAAATCGCAGGTACTTATTTAAAAGAACGTATGTGATTTTGTAAGCAAATCTCGGGTACTTTTTCAAAACGACGTATGTCGCAAATTGTAAACAAACCCGTTTTCAACAGCATATGGCATCAAATTCATCTAAAAATGTGTATATCTTCAAAGCTACATGAAAATGTGTTTTTAAAAATGTAAATCAATATTTTGCAAAACGGTGTAACATCATTGTTGAAAATATTGCACATACACCGCTTAGCAGAAAATGTACTTTAAAAAGTTTTTTCGAACAACTAAATATTTTAAAACGTGCATCTGCTTGTACTTTTTCATCACTGATTTCAAAATTAAGCATGTCGCTTTAATATTCTGATTTTCGTTAAGAAAAACATTTTACGTTGTTTTTCTGCAGCAAATGTTGTTACGTCGTGTTGTAAGTGTTGCAATTTTTTTGTCGCATGTGCGTGAAACGTTTCAACTTGACGCAACATTTCGACGTATCAACAATGCAGCGTACGGAGCAGCGTAACATTTCGACGAAAGTAGCATAACCTGACGTATCAAAACGACGTATGTGATTTATCTGTTGCAGAACGTTGTAACATATATTTTTATCAAAATAACTGAAATGTTCACACGCAGTGCAGATTTCAAGGTCAGTGACGATGAACCTTTTCATAATGTATCGTTGAGGTGTATTCGATTGCAATAAAAATGATTAGTTTCTAAATAGGAATAAAAATGAAATCTGAAAACTTTCAAGCTCATTTTCTCAGCTTGATCAAAATGTTACATACGCCGATTTGAAAAAGTTCCCGAGAAATATTCAAACGTTTATTTCTCTAATATGATAGCACTCCCACGCAAACCATCACCACAAACAGGTAGGGGGAGGCTTTGGCTATCTGTTCGTGGTGTTGGTTTGCCTGGGAGTGCCATCATATTGGACAAATCTTCAAATGAATCTTTGTTTACAAAATCACATACGTCCTTTTGAATAAGTACCCGAGAAATGGAGGAGAATCCTATGAATCGAATTTCAAAGTTTAGTTGGTAGTTAGATGTACATTGCGGTGAATACGAGGCCCGATATTGCCGTTTGTGCTTCTATTTTGGGACGTAAAGTTGACTGTCCAACTAGAAGCAAAACGAACGCAGCGGTATTTATATACAAGTCTCGATTCATCTTTTCATCAATGTAGCGAATTTAAACAGTTTACCTTAGTTTTTATGATTCGGGGCAATAAAGGATAGTTGCAGCACCGACAAACCGACGTGTCTTCCCATATACAGTTCTTTAAATTTCTTGGCAATTACTCTCCATTCATCACCTAGCTCCATCTGTGCGATGGTTTACACAACAGCTCTCACAAATATGCGGGCAAATTTGGTCATGCACTCTTTATTTTATTTCATCAGCTTCCACATAATAATCAATATTCGATATTATAAATATCAAGAGTTTTATGATAGGATTCATTAGCCAAATGAAAAACATTCGATTTTCAAAAATGTGTGTAATGATCGTAAAGACTTAAATGTCGATTTAAGCATCGAAAAAGATTTTCTATTACTTGGTTATTTTTATCTTCATCGCTGTGTAGATTGTTTGAAACGTGCATATAATGCTTACGTCGACCAACTGGTGCACTGCTAAAAAAGTTTACACACAAAAGACTTTGAAGTATTCTCTTTGGACTATAAAGTATTCAATTATGATTTCAAAGTACGCTCTTTCGTGGGAGAATGGGACTACACACAAAAAGGAATAAATATTATGCACAATTATGACTATCTTTTATTCACAGATGATTAACATTTATGCATAAAAACAGGAAAAGTGTGTAAAACTTATTCTTTTTATGCATCAAATTTTACTCCTTTTGTGGGTAGTCCCATTCTGCCGCAAAAGAGTGTATTTCTGCCCAAAAGAGCATACTTTCATCTGTGCGTGTGGATTGCGCGCATTTTGCTTTTTCTTTTTCTTGACTTTTTCTATCAAAAGAACGTTAATGTCAGTAATAACAGAACGAGTTACTACACTCGGAGTAAAACGATTGTAATTTTTTTGCCAATTTTGGAATCAGAGAGGCCAATCATGGTTATAACTTTTAAGATAGTTGAGTTATTAACGGAAGGAAAAATCGATGAAGAGAAATCGATCAATACTCGTTACGCCCCTGTGATCCAAAGTGTGAGAAGTGTTGACTTGAAACTGAAACTAGGAGATTCAACAGCATTGAAAACGTATGCTGATGCTGACTGAGCATCGTGATCGCGTAGACCGAAAAGCAACACTGGATTCTTTTTTCCGACTTGGACGACCAATCTGCTGGACAGCACGGAAGCAATAATATGTAACTCTTTCTTCGACTGAAACAGAATATGTGGCTCTGCCAGAAGCTAGTCGGGAGCTACTTTGAATACTCGTTAGGGGTCGTACACTTATTACGTAAGGAATTTTTCTGGGTTTTTCGACCCCCCTCCCCCCATGTAAGATTTTTTTCATACAAATGAATTTTTATTTATATGGAGCGTAAGATATTGACGTAATATGTGTACGGCCCCTTAATGAAATACACCTGTGTTCAGAACTATAGCAGCGGAAGCTATTTTTCATACGAAATGGTCAACTTTGACAAGCTGTAACTTTGTACCCCGATGACCGATTGAGCTGAAATTTTGGCAATGAACTACAAATATGTTGAAATTTACTCGTATCATTTTTTTCGAATAACGCGTTCAAAAATTACGCATTAGGTCAAATTGTTCAAAAAAATAGAAGTTTTTATTTTTGATATATTGGCCAATTCAAATGTCAGAGTCACCAATTTATATTTTTTGAATAATATACATACTTAGTGTCTCGCAGCACCTGAATTCAAATTGATAACATTCCAAACAATTGTTTTCCTGATATTACCAAAACAAAAACTGCTATTATTTTTAACAATTTGACCTAATGCGTAATTTTTAAACGCGCCATTCTAAAAAAAATGGTACCTAGTATGTGTAAATTTCAACATATTTGTAGTTCACTGGCAAAATTTCAGCACAATCGGTCATCGGGGTACAAAGTTACAGCTGGTCAAAGTTGACCATTTTGTATGAAAAACCTTCCGCTGCTATTATTCTGAACACAGGTGTAGGTTGAAGAAATATCTAGAGAATGTCCAACAAAGTTTGCAGACGAATACAGTCTTCGATGATTTGAACAACGATCTATGTAGATTGCGAGTAAACACGCGCCTTTTTCAAAATCATATTTGTTGTAGAAAAAAAATAAGCATTCAATGATGAAATGATGACGATTTGATGATTGTTTGTGCTTCCCGTGTCACCTTAAAGCCAAAACTAAATATTAAACCAAGTCTTAAATTTGATGAAATTTGTACATTATTGAAATGTCGACCTTCTTCTCACAGCTTCATGTAGTAAACTAAAAATCCATTCATTCAACACCAAATCATCGAGCTTCTTTTGACCAAGCCGTAATCTACGGTCCTCTAGCACATGGGTTCCCAAACTGTGGGTCACGACCCACAGGGGGGTCATGAATTGATCAATGGTGAGTCGCGAAAGATTAATTTTGACTCATACTTTTCACCCTATTTTGTCGCACATATATGGATCTAAGTAAAGAATTTTACGAAATCAGTCGCCTTCTTTTGGTATCCAAAAAGGGTAAAATATGAAAGCTGAACAGAGGCAAATATAATGGAGTCCAATACAATTAAAATCTAAATCAAATTAAATCCAAATCTAATCCAACTACACTCCAAATAAATCCTATCAAAGCCCAATCCAAATTCAACACAAATCCAATCCAAATTTATTCCAAATCCAATTCAAATATAATCCAAAACCAATTCGAATTCAAATTTCTTTCAAGTTCAATCCAAATCCATTTACAGGGTGTCTACTCATCTGTAAAAACAAAATTCCCTGATTTTTCCAGATTTCTTCCAGGTGTTTTACAATAATTTCCAGGTAAAAACAAACGTGCCATAGATTTTAGCAGCAAAATAATCAATTCAAAAAAGTAAACATTGCGAAAAAAATGTTTTTTAAAGATTTTTTTTGGTAGCCTCACATGAACAATGTTGTAAATTACTTAAGAAATTCCTCCAGGAATTCCTTCGCAAGTTCACCCAGAAATTGCTTCAGCCATTCAATCAAAATTCCTTCAGGAATCACATAGGAAATTCCTCCAGGTATTCCTTTGAAAATTTCTTCATAGATTCCATCGGAAAATCCTCCGGATTTTAAGAATTACTTCAGAACTTCCTCCAGGATCTAATTTGAAAATTTCTTTGCTAAAACTTTAGGAAACATCTCAAGGAATTGTTCTGAAAATTCCTTTAAAGATGTATTTGGCGATTCCTTGACGATTTTTTTAAAATTCCTTTAGGGATCGTTCAACAATGATGTCACAGCTTTTAGGGGGGAGGGGGTCTAAGATTTTGTGACACTACATATACTAGGTATACAAAAAAGCATGACAGAGGGGGAAAGTGGACGTCATATTTGAATCATCCCTTAGGGTTTTGTTCAAAAATGTATTAAAAAATATTAGTCTAAAATTTTTTTTTGGATTTGGATTTCATTGGAAATTTGATTAAAAATTCTTTCGGAAATTTCTTTGAATTTTATTTCAGCTGTTTTTTTTTTAAAGAAACTTAAGAAAACTTCTTAAGGAAATGTTCCGGGGAATATGTTTTGGAAATACTTCAGAATTTCTTACGAAAACTCCATCAGGAAATGATGGAAAAATATGAGATTGCTGGGCCCATGACGTTAGGCATAATACCTTCTTTATATCGTGGGCTCTTTTTGGGTCATTTTATGATTAACATCCTTTATGCCAAACGTACTCATACCTAACGTTCTTATACCTTGTTCTTCACTTAAAAAAAATTAATGTTATATATTATTAAGATTTCTAATACTTTTTTGCCGAAGCAGGCGCTTAATGCCATGTATAAGAAAAAAGCCAGTGGAGATATATCAGCTTTCACACTGATATTTTTCCCTCCCCCTTCATACGGGAGCTTGGCAGAAGGAAGGTCGTGTGATATGTGCCATCACAAATATTGCCCTCCGCTCGCTTTCATATCGACTTCTATAAAAAAACATTCTTCATGCCTGCCGTATCCTAACGGAACTACCGTGGATCCCCGGTAATATGACCGCTTTTAATTTGAACCCCGTTGGTTTGAACATCGTTCAAACTAAAAATGGTTCAAGCGTCATTTAGCACGTTGAGTCGACAGAAGAAAAATGACACATCGTGAAACGGAGCGCAAAATCAAAACAAACCAGCAAAGAGAGCGGCCAGAAACCAGTTTTTCTGATGCAAATAGAGTAACCAGAAGTTCAAATTAAAAATGAACCCCGTTAATTTGAATGAGGTTCAAATTATCGGGGGTCCACGGTATCAATTCTATACTTTCACCTCTAATTCTATCATGAACATGTACGTCTAAGTTTGGAAGATGATATTAGCATTTCCATATCATTATACATCGCATTATTCACATACATTCCGAAACTTATACTTAGCTTAGCTTAGACTGACTGTACATATCAATGGTTGCTACTCCGTGATTGATCAGAACTGGTGCAAATTGCACTACGATCCAAGTGAATAGTGGTTGGGATTAACCAACTATTCTCGAAGTGCACGTTTCAGCAGCTCGAAAATGTTGATCAATAACGGCGCCGGCCAAATCCTTACAGTCAGTTGGGAAAGGAGGAATGTGAGTGTGTGGTAATTGTTGCTACTAGAGACCGAGAATACCTCTGCATCTCCACAATTACCACGGGAAGGAAGTAGTGTTAGTTGGGTGGGGTAATCAGTAACATAGATCGGGATTCACCATGGAAAGTGATGTGACCTATGCAACCTAGACAGCAGTATTAGCATTTCCTTAACTTGTTCAATTGTTCATTCTTCGCGAGAATAAACAATCAATCGCTCAAAGTGAGCGATTGTTTATTTGAATTTCGGATTAGGCGCCCAAGTCATCATTTTTTAACGTAAGAACAATAAAAAAGAAACGGGATTAAAATTGAAAATAAAGTAATAATCATAACTGTTAAACCAAATTGATAGTAATCGGAAAGCTAATTATGTTATCTCTATTTGACGTTAAATAAGAATGTTCAGCCAGACATATTTTGTTAATTTACGTTTATTTTACATGTCGTTTATTTTGCATTACTTTCGCGCGCGTGTTTGTCGCTTGCCGTGACCAGTATACCGTAATCAGGATCTCACTGGTATTAATCCTGATGTGCCGGTTGGCACTCGTGTTGGGCTTGTGCGCTTTGACCGGCACACGGTCGCTTCGCAGTCTACATAAAATCGCACATGGTGAATACAGGATGCTAAATTGGAGACGATTTATAAATGTGGAGAAGTACTCCTATTGCCTGCACTTCAGCATCCTACACGACACCATATATGTTCATGTGTTGACTGGGTTTGATAGGGCCTGCTTATAGACACATGCAGCTTCTTGTAGAGGTTTAACAGAGCCCACTGTCAAACCCCACCACATCCTAGGCAGGCCCCCTAACTTGCAGTGGCCATGGGGAGGGGTCGTCAAGCCCTTGGACATAGTCCCTGCTGCCCCTTCACATACATTCCGAAACTTATACTTTTCATTAACTTATGAATGATATAAGCCAGCGGTTCTCAACCTGGGGTACTTTCGCTGGTCCCAGGGGGTACCTGGGGTACCTTTGGGGCAGCAGGGACAGCATGGACCATGTCCAAGGGCTTGACGACCCCTCCCCAGCTGTCTGTGAGTCAGGGAGAACTGCCTAGGGCGTGGTGGGATTTAGCAATGGGCTCTGCTAAAATCCCTCCCAAAAACCACAAATGCCCGTAAGCAGACTCTACCAAAGCGACTGTGTGCCGCTTCAAAGCACAAGCCCAGGGAGTGCCAATTGGCATGGGGAGTGTCCCTACTCCGGTAGGGTAGCGCGTGAGCTGCTTCGGCAGGGAGTGAGTGATCTGGTTGTGCTGAGGCAGGAGTGTCATGGCGCGTCACCGCTATTGTCACCTCGAAGCGCAGCAGAAGTCTGAGTATGGACTGCACATGCTAAGGTAAGAGTGTCGTAGCGTAGTATCGTTGATTGGTCCCTACATACCGCTATCGACACCTCCGAGGCGCATGGCAGTGGAGTGTTAGAGTGAGTTGTGGAGTGTCCCTACTCCGGTAGGGTAGCGCGTGAGCTGCTTCGGCAGGGAGTGAGTGATCTGGTTGTGCTGAGGCAGGAGTGTCATAGCGTGTCGCCGCTATTGTCACCTCGAAGCGCAGCAGAAGTCTGAGTATGGACTGCACATGCTGAGGTAGGAGTCGAGGTACCCATCGACACCTCGAGGCATTGCAGTGGAGTGTTAGAGTGAGCACCCGAAAAAGGGTCACATGGAGCGAATGGTCTTTGGAGAAGCTGCTTCGGCGGCAGGGTAGTAGTGGGTTGTACCCACACACCTACAGTTGTGCACATGTGGTGCATGGGGAGTGTCCCTGCTTCGGCAGGGTAGCGTGTGGTCTGCTTCGGCAGTGCACAGTGGGCGCAGCAAGCCAAAAACGTGCGTTTTTTTATTTGCGTGCAAATGGTTGATTTGACATAGGTGGTGTCTTCGGAAGAAAATTTTACCAAAAAATAAGCTATCTTTTGGAAGATTAGGGTGACCTAAAAATTCGCCTGTTAGGGCGATCCAAAAAAAAATTTTTTTTTTCATCTTCGTTCAAAAAATTTGAGCCGCTACAAAAGTGATAGAGCTTGAAAATACAAACAACTTCGTAGAATATACCAACTCTCTATCTTTTAACTGTAGCGAGTTATGATGAAATTTCAAAAAATCGTATTAAAAACCAGTTTTTTTCAAGAAAACTTTTTTTCTGATTGTTTTTCGACATGGACTTATTCTACAAAGTGAACAAGTACATCAAATCACACGTTTTCCTAAAAAATGTGGATATTTCGGAGGTATATTAGAGAAGTTATTAAACTTTTTCATATTATATAATGCAATTTTGCTATGTCCATATCTTTAATTGAGGCAAATAGTGGCAGATCAAACACCAACCATATGAAAGTATAGACATCCAACTAGCAAATGCACTCTATTTTATTAGGAGGAATTCGGAGGAAATATTGATTTGACTCAAATTAGTATAAAAATCATTTTATAAATATATTCATGGACCACCCTATTCTTTTATTTCGCTTGAAACACTAATGCTATGTACATATTTGCACCCGAATTGTTAAACGTTTTGTCTTCACAAACATTATTAGAAAGTTTTTGGAAAAAATGAGTGGGGAAATATGTATATCTGAACTGTTTTTCATGCATTTTCTCATTCATCACCGCAATGAGCTTAATATCGTTCAAACGATTACAATATAGATGGAAATGTGAGCAAAGCATAAGGACTTTGAGAAAAATGAAATAAAGCTGATTGATATGCCAAATGCATTCTGTTATAATAGAAGCAACTTGGAGGAGCTATTGGTTTGATTTACATAAAAATGACTCAAGCTTATATAAACATGGTAAAACACTATCGTTGGGAATAGTCACGTTTAAATACTTTTTGAGAGCAGATTCCATTTCGATCTGCTTCAAAGCTGTTACATAATTTCCTAACTCTTAATGTACGAAAAAGGTACATAAAAACAAAAGAAGTGCCTAAAGCATGTATAAGAACGATGTTAAACGCATTTATGGGAAAATGTATGAAAAATGTTTAGATATATTTCCCAACACATTAAAAAAAATTTTGTCCTGTCAAAACGTTTACCAATTTGGATGCAAATATGTACAGATCATCGAGCGAAATAATTAAAATGATTAAACGATAGGGTGGTCCATGAATATATTAAAAAATGATTTTTGAGTTAATGTTTGTCAAATCAATATTTCCTCCGAATTCCTCCTAACAAAATAGAGTGCATTTGGTAGTTGGATGTCTATACTTTCATATGGTTGGTGTTTGATCTGCCACTATTTGCCTCAATTAAAGATATGGACATAGCAAAATTGCATTATATAATATGAAAAAGTCGAATAACTTCTCTAATATACCTCCGAAATATTAATATTTTTTAGGAAAACGTGTGATTTGATGTACTTGTTCACTTTGTAGAACATGTCTATGTCGAAAAACAATAATATAAAAAGTTTACTTTGAAAAAACTGGTTTTAGATACGATTTTTTGAAATTTCATCATTACACGCTACCATTAGGAGATAGAGAGTTGGTATATTCTACAAAGCTTTTTTTTTGTATTTTTATGCTCTATCACTTTTGTATCGGCAAATTTTTTTGAACGAAAAGAAAAAAAATTTTTTGGATCACTCTAACAGGCGAATTTTTAGGTCACCTAATCTTCCAAAAGATAGCTTATTTTTGGTAAAATTTTCTTCCGAAGACACCACCTATGTCAAATCAACCGTTTGCACGCAAATAAAAAAACGCACGTTTTTGGCTTGCTGCGCCCACTGTGCAGTGGTGTGATTGATCTGCTCGTGCTGAGGCAGGAGTGTCGTAGCGTAATATCTGTAACTCCCAGGCAGTTACCGCTATTGACACCTCGAAGCGCAGCAGAAGTCTGAGTATGGACTGCACATGCTGAGGTAGGAGTCGAGGTACCTATCGACACCTCGAGGCATGGCAGTGGAGTGTTAGAGAGAGCACCGAAAAAGGGTCACATGGAGCGAATGGTCTTTGGAGAAGCTGCTTTGGCGGCAGGGTAGCAGTGGGTTGTACCCACACACCTACAGTTGTGCACATGTGGTGCATGGGGAGTGTCCCTGCTTCGGCAGGGTAGCGTGTGGTCTGCTTCGGCAGTGGTGTGATTGATCTGCTCGTGCTGAGGCAGGAGTGTCGTAGCGTAATATCTGTAGGCCCAGGCAGTTACCGCTATTGACACCTCGAGGCATGGCAGCGGAGCGCCCGGGAGAGCATCCAAGTAAGACTCAAATGGAGTGAATGGTGTGCGAGCACCCAAGTCAGTCTCGCGTGGGACGAGTGCCTGTGTGAGCGATAATGAGGGTAGTTCCTGGGGGAAACGATGGTGGAGCCCAAGGGAGTTTAGTCGGTATTACCGGTATGGTCGAGTCCGACACTCCAGTATACTTCCGTGTGGTAGTTTGGCAACTACAATGCACGTGTACTGGGTTAGTGTGTAAATGCATTCTCCCTTGTAAAAAAAAAAAAAAAAAAAAGGGGGTACCTAGGCCAAGAATGCGTAATGGCAAATGTATAAAAAAAATTTTTAATTTTCAAAAAAAATCAAAATTCAAAGCCTATTGACAGTGTATGATGGGCTATGCGATGATACAAAAGATCAAAAGGACGAAACGTTGAATGAACAAATTAAAAAAAAATCACTGCAATCTACCTATTCGAAACATAATATTGAATAATATGTTAACATGCTTCTGAACTAAAATCTAGAGTCTGAAGGTACGGAAGCCTCGAATTTGGAGGCATGAAGGCTTTATTTCGAATAGCTCAGTTGCTTCGTTGCAAGAGAATTTGAAGCATCCGTCTATGCTTTTCGGAAGCATCCATTCAAGCAGCTCGAACCCTCCTTTCAAGAGATTCGGGAACCTACTTTCTAGAGGCTCGTAAGCCTTCTTCCCAAAGGCTCGAGAGCCTTTTTTCAAGAGGCTCAGAAGCCTCCTTTAAAGTGGCTCAAAAACTGCCTTTCAAGAGGCTCGGAAGCTTTCTTTCGAGTGGTTCGAAAGCTTTCCTTCCTCAGAGGCTCAGAAGCCTACTTTCAAGAGGCTCAGAAGTCTCCTTCCAGCCTCCCTTCGAGATACTCTGAAGCCTCCCATCGAGATTCTCGGAAGCCTCACATCGAGAGAAGCGCAAGAATCCCCTCAAGAGGCACAGATGCAGATGCCTTCATTCAAGAAGCTCGTAAGCTTCCCTCTAAATTCTTCTTCCTCCTCCTTTTAAATGGCCTCCTTTTAAATGGCTCGAATTCCTTTTTCAAGAGGATCGAAAGCCTCCTATAAGAGCCTTATAAGAGCTCAAAAGCCTCATTTTAAGAGGCCCAGAAGCTTTCCTTCAAAATGCTTGGAATTCTCCCTTCAAGAGGCTCGGAAGCCTCCTTTCAAGGAAGCTCGATGTATAAATTTACTTTGAATTGGAATTTTTCACGAATATTGCAATTTTCACCCAACTTCATGAAGGGAAAGCCATATATCCCGTTAGTTATCAGGTCAGTTTTTTTATATATATTCTATCAACGCTTATTTTCATTTATAGCAAAAAAATAGGGGGTACCTCAATTAATGCTAAAGTTCGAAGGGGTACCTCATAAGGAAAAGGTTGAGAACCGCTGATATAAGCTTTTTGATATGGGATCATTCATTAGGTGGCATAATGAAGAGTATAAGTATTTTCGAATGGTTTTTTGCCATAACATATAAGGTTATTTTTTTACGTGTAGTTTGTGACCAACATCTAGTTTGCTTGGACCTAGCAGCCAAGGTACCAGTACTATAAGTGTCAAACGGCCAAGTTATAGCCTATTCAGATTACGCCATTTATGATCATAAATATCATGATAAACAACAACCTAATGCCATCCCCATATGCATTCAATTTTCTTTCTCAGCTTTAACACGATATTTATTACGATAAATAATCTAATCGTAATCTGAATAGGCTATTAATCATATTGAAGCATATTTTGACAGAATAATTTCAATGGCTACAACGCTACTAGCATTCTATTATTGCTTTACTGTAAAAACCTTCGGAAAATGCTCCGGATATTCTTTTGAAATTCCTTGGGATTTTTTAGAAACTCATTCAAGAATCTTGAGGAAAATTTTAGAAAACACCTGGAGGAGTTTTTCCGGATATTTTGCTTTTAAGAATTCTTTGGAAATTCTTCGAGAATACCTTTACAAACTCCTTTGAAAAATCCATTCGGGATTTTATATATTCTTTCAAGAATTCCTTAAGCAAAAACCCTTGACAAATCACTTTACACTTTTTTTTGAAAATCCCTTCAGGTTCTCTTTCGGTAATTTATTAAAGAAACCATACGAAAAATCGTCCGGAAATTCGTTTTGAAATTTCTCCTGGAATTCTTTTCGTTTTTCATCTTGGAAATTCCTCCAGAAATAAATTATAAAATTGCTAATCATTCTTAGAGACACTCTTTTAGTGATTTCTTTAAAAATTCCTTAGAAAACTGATCCCGAAATTCCTCCAGAAGTTCCTCCAGGAATTGCTTTGAAAAATCCTAACTAATTTAGTATTTTTTAATATATTCATGAAGAATTTCCGAGGGAATACTCAAAAGAATTTACAAAGTAACCCCATATTGATTACCCGAATAAATTCCTAGATATCACCAAGAATAGCTTTGGAAATTCTCCAGGAATTCTTTTGAAGATGGCAAAACGTTTTTTGCGGAACAACGATCCATTACCGTTCACTACATTTTCAATAGATTTAATTGGTATATTTATTCAAACATTTTCAATGTTTTTTTCATCATCTTCATTCATGATCACAGGGTATTGAAATTTCCCTGATTATGTCAGGAATTCCCTGATAATTCCAGGTTTTCCAGGTTTTTTCAGGTAGTAGACACCCTGATTTAAATTCAATTCAAATCTGAATCGGAAATCCAATCGAAATCCAATATAAATCAACTCCAAATCCAACCTGAACACAATTCAAATCCAATCCAAGCCAAAATTCAATCAAAATGCAATCTACAGCCACTCCAAATGCATTCTAAATCCCACTCAAATCCTGTTCAAATCAATTCTACATAGAATAAAAAATTGCTGAGATTTTGGCAAATACAATGAAAGGGTATTATTATCATAATTTGATCAATCTCATTTTTATCCACTTTCTAAAAATAAAGCATTTGATACCTGGTTGATCGCAAGCAATATGGGATTCTGCTAGGTAGGCGCATATCCAAAAAGTTTGGGAACCTCTGAGCAGAAGCTTAACTGCAGAAAAGTATTGTTCTACCGACACCTGTGTACACGCCAGAACAGATAATGCTGTTATAGCTAGGACGCATTATTCTAGATCGTCGTATTTACGTGAATCCCAATACAGTCGCCTCTCCACATATCGATATTGAAGGGACCATCGAGATAGGGAGAGATCGAGGAATGGAAGGAAAATTAATACGGGTACTAGATCCAAAAAATCTTGTTGCTATGAAATACGACAACAAAACAAATGCTATTTCTTATTGTTGATGGGTTTGTTATTGTCCAGAGATGGTGTAGTAGCCTAAAAATTTGAACATATCGACATAAGGAGAGTGAATCCAGAACAAATCATGATCAGAACACATCGAGATAGAGATGGTCGTATTATATATAGGGTAAATGATCCAATAGAGCATGAGCATGAGCATTATTACCTCACAATTCGTAGTTGCTATTCCGTGATTGACAAGAATTTGCGAAATTATTTGTAGAAGAAACACAATAAATGAGGCTTGGGACTAGGGGCTACACCATTCTCCAATGTACACGTTTAGGGGAGCTCAAATATCTCTAAAGTCAATAACGGCACCAGCCACGTCCTTATACGGTCCATATACTCCGGAAGGGAAAGATTGTTAGTCCGAAGCTCTCAACGTTGCTTAATATAGAGACCGAGCATAACCTCTGCATCTCCACGATTGTCTTGAGATGGGATATCGTTTTTACAGATTACAAAGGATATAATTTATCTGGATTCAGCTTTGGTAAGTGAGTACGATTTATGGGATGGGAAATAAATACTCTCCGCTGTCTGGAAATCCTTTCACTTTCTGATTTATTTACTCACCTGCGCAAAGCAGAACAAAATTACGGCGACCGGCCGATCGTTTTGCCTTCCGCACAAAGCAAAACTAAATTTTGACGACCGGCCTATCCGCTTACTGGAGAAACACGACGACTGGACAAGAAACAAACTTTCACACGCAGAAGAATTTTGCAAGGTTGAGACAACTATTCCGATTGTTACATCAAACAACGCGAATATTGTTGTTTCAATCTTCAAAATTATTGTTTCAGCATGTTTACATGCTTTATTCAATTGAACATTATTCTTGTTTCAATCTGGCATCGCATGATTGAACAATTATAATATTGTTCTTTTGATAACCATCTCATGATATGAAAAATCTGTATAAACTGATCTACATAAATCATCCTGTGTACATGAAGTAAGCACGGTCCTGAGGTAAAGTGGATGACTCTCACTCAGAGCTTAAAATATTCATCTTCATGAAGCAACTTCGGTCCGAATATTGACAAACATCGCATGAATATTCAAAACATAGAATGAGTTATAGTCAAGACGACTCACTCCACAGAACTCATTCATTCGACTGTCACACTGGAGTGTGTTTACTATGTGCAGAAAAAAACATAATTAGCATTGTTTATGTTGATGTTTACCGTTGAAAGTGCCCCTCGCGGATGAATCAGATTCTAGGTTTCTATGTGATACATTACTTTACTACTCATTTTGAAACGATGTTCAGATTTCAGATAATTTATCAATTTGTAAAATGTGCATAAATATTCAATGACTAATATTCAACTGAATATTGACTGTCCAAGAATGCCAAACGGGATGAATGATCGTGTCGGAAGTGAACTGGACAAATGAAGAAAATGGACTTCACTCAAAAATTTTCGATTATTTTACACTCTGTCTCACTTCCCATGTAACTAGTCTTTGATTTCTGCTTCTCTCACTTTTCTACCTCTTTTAGTAGTTGCCATTATATTGTCGATAAAGTAGTTTCACAGCATTTTCGAATGTAAAATCAACCATGAATATTGTTGTTTTCTGTTGTATTATTTGACAGTGACAGCTGGAAAGCATGGTTGAAGCAAATAAATATAATCGAGACTTGAATCCAACTTATACGCGTATGGTTGATTCAATCCTATTTGTGGTTGTATCAACAATAAATATTGTATAAATCAATGCAAAAATATAGTTAATTTGAAGCAGAATCCGGTTGATTCTACCGTTGTTACGGTTGGGTTTATTAAGTTCGAATGGTTGTAAATATTCGATCGAGTCTGTATCGTTTGTGCTATATTGTGTCTGTTTTATTTGTTGGTTCTGTGTCTGGACTCAAAAGAGAAGCCTGAAATAGGCAATCAAAATGTTTTAGTTTTGATTTGTCCCAAGTTTGATCCAGACACATGCCAAATGGAATTAATTGATTCAAATTGTGCCCAAATAGGGATAAGGAAATCTATACAAAGGCTCAGCTATGTAATACGGCAAACTAATTGCTGTGTATGAACAAAAAGCGCAATACGCAATAAAAATATATTTGCAGGATTTGGCTGATGGATTTAAAATCTCATATGAAACCCTCGTCATTTCCCGTAGTAGAGGCACCACCAAGCCGTCTCTCTCAGGGCACCAGGAGAGAACGTGCATTATTTTAATTTGTTAATTGTTACATGCTGATTGTTTATCTTTATGTTTGTATAAAATAAAAGTTGTTACACTGGCGCCCAACGTGGGGCTGTTACACCGTATTTTTTTTTAAATTTATTTTTAAATTTAAGTTTAAATTTACGGCGACCGGCCGACCGTTTTGCCTTCCGCACAAAGTAAAACTAAATTTTGACGACCGGTCGATCCGCTATACTGGAGAAACACGACTCTATATAGGGTAAATGATCCAATAGTGGAGGAACTAAGCACGTTCCAACACTATTCATTTTCCTAGAATTAAACGAAATTTCATTTCGATACCTTAGATATATATTCGAAAGCGTTCCCCAACTATTTTATTGGACAAATGCCTCGTCACATGTATTCCGTCCTACAATATCAACTCCAATTATTGGTACTCTGTTCCAATAGTTGAGGTATTTTTTTATCCCATTGTTTTCCTACGGGGCTCGCAACTATAGGAACACTTCTGCAACTATTGGTGCACAGGCGAAAACTTAGTAAGGTATTTTCTAGATAGGAGAAAGTGGGGCAAGATGGCCATCCTAAGCGGTAACCCTTGTAAAATAGTGACACTCCTTTTAAAAAAGGTGTTTTTATAATACTGCCCATATTTACCATATGGGGCAATATGACCACCCCCTCAAGGTCAAGACGAGCATGAACCAAAAACTATATCAAAAGTGTGCTAAATTTATTTTAAATAGGGATCACATGAATGCCGTTCAAAATAGTGACTTTAGTGACCACCGATAACGAAAAAGTGACCAAATAGTGACTTTCTATTGCAGAAAAAGTGACCAAATAGTGACTTTTGTATAAAGTCTTTAATTGGGTATAGAGCTACAAGATGCATTAGCATTGTTACATATACTTCGTATATTGTAAAACTAAGGTGCTACATATTATTTTTTGAAATCTTTACTTCAAGAATGCTATCAGAAATCAAGCAAAGGCCAAAACAACAAAAAGCATTGAGAGGGATTGCTACTGCTGGCCACGTCCATACTTTTGCCGTAAGGAGGGAACGGATAGAAGCAAAGAGGCCAGTGACTGCGACACGCTCATAAAGTACCACGAAGTTGCATGAAGGGCTGAAGATGGTATTCTTTGGATCAGCCAGAAGCTAACAATGTGACCATGAGTACCAATATTGAGTAACACTTACACGAGAAAGTATCCAACCGTCGTCATGGGAACAGGTAGTGTGTTACAAATTGTGCCACAAAATTATGTTCGGCCAATAACAACAACATTTATTGTTTAATATAAGGCACAAAGTTTTCCCTGTATAACAGCCAAAGAATGATATTAAATCATCTAATTAATTGAACTATTT